>NC_133358.1:18587804-18887804 GCF_030506205.2 Paramisgurnus dabryanus | reverse complement strand
AAGCTCACGTTGTTGCATTCATTGTGCTTTGCTTTCACGTATGCGCAAGTAGTGTGTTCATACTGGCCACATGTGTGGTAACTGTCCATCTTTAAACTGCAAATACAAGTTTGCTTTACTTTATTTGCAAACTTTATTAAAATTAACAACTTAGGAAGTTTCTTTAACCCTGGAGAACCCATGGGGTCAAAATTTACAATAGAAGAAATGGGTTTTTGGATTCTCCTGGGTTATCCAGGGTTAAAGGAAAATTGATTTAAAGAAAATGCAAGGAAAATAAAAACTACTCTTGAGATTATACCTGTCTAGGTGGGTCCTGGATTGAAAAAAGGTTTCATTTTGGTTTCATTTGGAATTTTGAAGTCATCAATCCATGTCTGATGTTGATCCACTTTAGGCATTTGATTTGGTGAACACTTTCAACAAGTGTAACCGATCTCATTTACTTCAAAAGAGATTTGAAACGCAGGCCTTTGAAATGGGTTTCAATTCAATTGCCAGCAGTTTAAATACCTTTGGCCTTTAAGTCATGATCTTGAGGTTATCATTTTCTTATGACAATTTGCAATTAATGTTTTATTTATGTTACAAGAATAGACTATATAGAATATAACATGAAGATAAGTTTATCCCTTTTTTAAATTTACTATAATTGATACCCTGTTATAGTTACCAAACAATTGGCAAACAATTTTTAAAATAATTTAAACAATGAATTAGACAAATTTGTTACAGGACATGAAATTGCATTGTTGTATTGCTTTCGTGGTGAAGACAAATCCTGCTCTTATTCTTTCTTTCTTTCTTTTTTCTTTCTTTCTTTCTTCTGTTTAAAGGTTGGGGTTTAGTATGTAACAGAGGGCTTGAGACCAGCAGGTGTTAGGTTCAGACTGTGTCTGACAGTAAGCTTGTCCCTCTGGGCTCGACAGATCAGCCTGTCTTTCATCTTTGGTCTCGGGCTTTCTGACAGAAGGGCAAATCAAGTGTTTGCATTAATGTTTTAATTAAGCGTTGAGGTTGAAAGCCCAACCATACACTTTTCTCTTTGTGTGACATTAACTGACCCACAGACATACAACTTGAAGCGGGGTTATTCAACATTTCTTATCATGGAGTAGAGTCCAGCATCAGCAACAGAGTAAATGAGACATATGTGACCCAGTCTGTGATAACCACGCTAAGGTCATTTTTGATGTACATAAAATCATCCTATACATAATGTAAAGCACATTCTGTGAAAATATAACTTTGATATCTTTAATATTGACTAAGTGGTCATGTCAAAGGTTGAAATCAATGAGTGAAATCAAACTTTAATGCTACTAATTTCATAAATATATTGAGACTTTAGCCTGAATATAACAGACAGGCAGGGGCGTCATGCACCAATTTACTTAAGGGGGCACAGTGTTGACAGCTCACAGAAATTTGTGCATACACAGACATCAAACGAAATATTATTGAGCTTTCAGTCTTTTCCATGCCACCTACATTTCTAACAATCTGAGCGCCCCTCCCTTCATGCAAAAACCTCCAAAATAAAAGCGTTGACTAACTTTCATATCAAATACTATTCAATCGGAATAATGACATATTGGTATCATATTTACATCTGAAACGACATGTTTTATTTTAAGTTTTAATAAATGACTTGTTTAATTGCGTCTTTAATGCATTTTGCACAACAACTGCATTATCCTAGAAAATTAATGTAATTTTAAATCCATAAAGTATATAAACAACAAAAATGACATGAGCTATAGCCACGTGATTGACTTTAATTTTCAATAATGATTTAAAAAATGTGTTTAGATACAATTATTAGAGGAATGCATTATTGCATCAAATTTTACCTCATATGTGAGAATCTCCGAAAAGTGACAAGGATGCAGCACAGAATTGATAATATTGTGCATATTAAACAGATTCAAAGACAAATGACAGATTAATGGACGCTTCTTTGATTTTGAGGTTGCATGCAAAATCCATTTGGCTCAAAAAAAAAAACAAAGGGGCACGTGCCCCCTCAGTTTGAATGGGCATGACGCCTCTGCAGACAGGGTTATTTTTCGTCACGTCATCCGCCCGATCCGCGGTTTATCCGCGGAGTCCGCGGCTGTAACCGCCAACCGCGCATCTCTATAGGCAATCAAGTACTACTTTTACATTTTATTATAAGCTTAATTTTTTTGTTATTCTGACAGCATGCACTCGATCTGACTTGAACTTGAGAAGTTTTTGCAAAACCTTTTTTCAATGTAATTGAACAATTTACCTGTTCTGTAAAAATACTGCAGATTCAAAAGATATGTTTTTGTGTTTTTTTTCTTCTTCTCTATAACAGTGGTTCTCAAACTTTTTCGGCGTGTTTGGGTACGATGCATCCCTTCGCGGCCCCCCAAAAGAAAATGTACGACATAAAACACTAAAACTTAATCATTTTAATTAATCAAAACTTATATTAGCCTTATTTTTCTGAGGTTTCATTACACATAATTTATGAAAAATGTATGTATTTTATAAAATGTCATAAAACCGGGGCCCCCCTGGCACCATCTCGCCCCCCAGTTTGAGAACCACTGCCCTATAATGATCTGTTAATTTCCATATTCAATTTTAAATCCCATATGTTTATTGTGGTCTCCGACTCCTGTATCCACATGCCTTGCATTTCATTTGCTCTGTGGCCACAGTTTGATTTATTACACTCACGTTTTCTACTTGGCTGCAATAAGCTAAACACACAACATGGTCTGGCAGCAACAGCTGCCTTAGTGTTTTCCCACCTCGTGTGATTTTGTATTTCTGGACTCAAATCAAGATTTTTAATACCTACGCTGCCGGTGCAGCTGTCCTCTCGCTGAACTCCAGTTACAATCTCATGTTTTTGTTTGGTTTCATGTGCTTGAGATATGATCACACGTGAAAGCCCCGACTTTCCTCTGCCTGTCACCATCTGGCTCCTCAGAGCCCACTGCCCAGGATAATAAACCCTCGCTGACTTGCCTTTTCTCACTTAGACACCATGGTGGCATGCATTACTGTACATAAGATCTACATAACCTCTTGATAAGTTGCCTACACCAGATCTTATTCATCCACATGCTGACAGAGAGAAAGAAACCTGCTTGCTAGCTTCGATATAGCATCTTATGCATCGTGGTAATTGTTACATATGGAAACCTCTTGAGAGGCTGATTTAGTGTTGTCAAGGTGACTGAAGTCTTGTACTGTAGTTTATTCTGATTGAGTAGTTATTGAATTATATAATTTGTTTTGTTATAAGTTTTACGCCTCTTTTTGAGTCTCAACTGCTAAATCATTTCCTTGCCTGAGGTTTTGCTCTAGTTTGGATGCATGTATTGTTTTATGCATTCGATTATTATTTTATTTTTTTAAATCGAGCAGAAGAGCTTTTGAGAGCAACTGCTTGACAATCCGATGAGCACAGTGATGTCAGTAGATTGCATTAGCTTTTGTAATGAGCTCTCTGGCTCTTGTTCAAGATAACATTTGGCTCTCTTTACAAATTGGGCCTCTGCAGTACATCTTTGTTAAATATCTGGCTGGTTTTGAAATGGAAGCTAAGTAGAGTTACTTTTGGAAATGTCTCATTATGTGTTCATTTTAAGATATGTGGGTCTTTTTTACTTTCAGGTTTTTTAAAACAATGGGTGTAAGCGGAATCTTTATAGTAGAGAGAGAAAATTGTGATGGATATGTAATGTATCCACAGTTTAGAAACCAAAATGATTTGACTTGATTCATATTTATATTGGAATTTCCAATGAAAGGTAACTATATTATTGTGTGTTGTTTGTATAAATGTAGTCGGTCTGTTTGAATAAGTGATTTGATCATTGGTTTACTCATCTGCCTGACATGAAGAGAAACAGTTGCAGAATCCATGCAAGACCGAGTAGTTTCTCTTTCATATGTTTACAGTCGTAAAGTGTCTCAATTACAAAGTAATTCAGCACGACGTTGGTATTCCTCACTTTCTTTTATTTATTTTGAGAAAAAGTGCCTGGGAGCCTGACACACTCATGAATATAGTATGAAACAATTTTACACAAAGGAACGAAATGGCGGTTTAACTGCAGAGACACACAGCAATAGTTACTCTTTATTCTGCAATGCAGTATTTTTTGTTTGACATTTTGTTCACACAAACTGTACAAATCACAATTCTTGTAAATATTTCAAATGAAAAATAGATTTAAAGGTGTAATGTGGGTTTCTTACCCGTGAGATTGCGAATTACAACCAACCTCAATTTCGAAACGCAATGAGAAGCTACGGTAGCTGCCACAGGACAAACATAGTTGTCTAAGGGCATTTTCACATTAGCACTTTTGGTGCGCACCCGGGTTCGATTGACATCAGAGTTCCGTTCATTTGGATGATGTGAACGCTGTCTTCCGAATTCGGGTGCGCACCCGCAAAACGTACTCGAGTCCGCTTAAAAAGTGTGGTCTGGGGTCCGGTTAATGTGAACTCCAGATCGGTTTGCTGCTAATGTGAGTGCAATCGTATCAAATCGTGGAAGTGAACCATTGTTAATTACGTATTATATGGAATGTCCCACCAAAACAGACGTGTGTGTTTGTGTGCGTGCACTTACCTTGACAATAAAATGCATAGAATGCTTGCTTGACTTTTGTTCTTATTTTTTTAAACCTTTGGTTTTGTTTTCAAAGAAATAATACAGAAACGCACTTGCGCCCTAACATACTAAAGTCGTTTCGATGACAACGGTCTGTCGCCGACGACAATTTTTGCGGAGGCATTCAGAAATCATCTCTCTGCTTGCAGTTCGTCAATCATGCTTGTCGTCTTCTCGTTTACAGCGGTTGCCAAGCAACATGAGAATGCGCCGGCTGCAGCTTGATGATGCAAGCGTACCGCGGTTCGGATGCAAAAATAATATGTGAACACAGTCCATGGGGGGCATGGGGAGGGGGGAGCAATCAAACTCGGGTTTGGACCAGGCAATCGCACCAAATGTGAAACCGCCCTAAGACAACGTAGGGACGAAACGCGCACTGTTAAATAGTTTGTTCGTTTAGGGCAGTGGTGCCCTAACTATTTCCTTTCAAGGGCCAAAAATCAAACCTGACTGAGGGCCATGGTCCTAAAGAGAATGTTGCTGTGTTATATTAAACTTAAAGGGACATTCCACTTTTTTGAAAATAGGCTCATTTTTCAGAGTTAAACATTTGATTTTTACAATTTTGCAATCCATTCAGCTGATCTCCGGGTCTGGTGGTACCACTTTTAGCATAGCTTAACATAATCCATTGAATGTGTAGTATGTGTAGTATCACTACGCCTGATGCAGCCATGGTACGGCAGCAAAGTCCTTGATCATTATGCCGGAATAAGAGTATAGTCCCTAGCCGGCCTAGAAAAACTCAACTTAATTTTAATTTTCCCTCGGTCTTAGTACACGATGTAACTACAGAAGAGTCGAGTTTTATTTTTGAGCACGATGCTAATGGTCTAATCAGATTCAGTGGATTATGCTAAGCTATGATAAAAGTTGTACCGCCAGACCCGGAGATCGGCTGAATGGATTCCAAAAAGGTCAAAATCAATTGTTTAACTCTAGAGGAGCTGGAAAATTAGCGTATTTTTTTTATAAAAAGGGGAAGTGTGCCTTTTAAGTTGCCCTGATTTTCCCAATTTATAATTTTCTAATATTTAAAAAAAATTAAGCAAACATTATTAGCCTATACCCGAGTTCATTGAGTTTCGTGATGCATGCTAAAAAAATCACTTTAATCCCTTGCATTTAATGTCAATTTACATTTTTGTAATGTAAAAAATAAAACAAAAATGTTTTAGAAAATGTTTAATTTGAAATATGAACATTTGCGTCAATGAGAGTTATCGTTTTCCTTATCTCAAATGGCATAACGGGCCAAATTAAAGGTCATTGCGGGACAACTTTGGGGGCTACTGTAGAAACATGATGGTGACTGTAAGGGGATCCACGCTGTATGCAGATAATAATAGCTCATTCTAAGGTAATTATTTAACGTCTTAACTCTTTCCCCGCCATTGACGAGATATCTCGTCAATTAAGAGAAAACGCTTCCCCGCCAATGACGAGATTTTCCGTCTTTCCACAAGACCGCTATTGTCCACCAGGTGGCACCCTTCCGCAACTTTTTAAAACCGGAAGTATTGCCCTATGGCAAGCGGCTGCATGTCCGTGTCTGTTTTAAAGATCGCTCTGAATGGGATCTCTATGAAAAGTCCGTCACAAAAATGGAATTATCTCAGATTTTTGCTCAAAATGTTGTGTTTTTGCAGAAACCTACCCATATTCCAAAGCTGATTACAAAAGAACCACTGAAGGTAGGATGAAACGTTTTTTTTTTGTTTGAAAGCAGAGAGTCTGTTATTTCATTTGGTATATTGTATGTTTATATATTTAAAGAAGAACATTTTCTGGAAGGCATTAAACTTTGGTGAAAATCATGAAAAACACTGGCGCTGGCTGGCAACTTTTTTTTAAAACGCTGGCGGTGAAAGAGTTAATACACCACTGAAACTATAGTTATGTATATTATATTGCATTTCTGTCAAGAGATCCTTCTAAAAGTTACAAATTGCACATTTAACATAATGCCCACTTTCCTCATTGACACTGGGCTTCATGCGTCCTGTATAAGTAATTGCTTCTTATATTAAGTACACTGTAAAAAAAAAATGCAGATCGAAGTTAAAGCAACTTGAAACTTTAAAAGTTTTGGCTTGGGAATAGTTGACACAACTTAAGTCAAGGTAAAATTGTTTCACTCATTTTTTTTTAAGTTGAAGTAACAAAATATTTGTTAATTTGTTGAGATGTCTGAAACCCTGGGTAAAAAATCTTGGCTTCATTTTTGATGATGGCTTAAAGCTTGACAGACAAATAAATTCAGTTGTTAAGGCCTGTTTTTTTCAGTTGCGCTTGCTATCCAAAGCTAAGCCTTTTCTTTCCTTTAAAGACTTTGAGAAAGTCATTCATGTTTTTATTTCATCTAGATTGGACTACTGCAACTCACTTTATATTGGGATTAGCCAGACAGCTTTATCCCGCTTGCAGCTTGTCCAAAATGCGGCGGCTAGACTCTTGTGTGGGGTCAAAAAAAGGGAGCATATTACCCCTGTTTTATGTTCACTCCATTGGTTACCTGTTTGTTTTAGAGTCGATTTTAAGGTTTTGCTCCTTGTCTACAAATCTCTGAATGGTTTGGCCCCCCCTTATCTTGGGGAGTTACTGATTGAATATCAACCTACTAGGTCCCTTCGGTCTTCCAACCAGGAACTGTTGGTCACTCCTAAGTCGAGACTGAAGTGTAGGGGTGATCGTGCTTTCTCTATTGCTGCCCCAAGGCTTTGGAATGCCTTGCCTTTGTCCATTAGACAAGCCACCTCTCTTAACATTTTTAAGTCCAGGCTAAAGACATTTCTATTTTCTAAAGCTTATGGCTGCTAGGTTATTTGTATTATCTTAAAACTCTGTTTGTCTGTCTGTTTTTATGTATTATGTATTTACCTATGTTTTGTTTTTATGACCTCCTGGAAAGCACATTGGTCGATGCAAGTCGTAAATTAATTGTGCTATATAAATTAAGTTGTTGTTGTTGTTGTTGTTAATTTGAGGAAAATTTTTTATTATGCATATTTTTTAGTGTCACATTAGTATGCATTCTTAATATTTATACTGTACATGAAAATACAACTTTTTTAAGTTTAAAAGTATATAAAACAATAAAGAAAACAAATATAGACATACACAAAAACATAACACTTTTAGATACCCTGCATGACTTTAAATGGCATCATTAGTTCCTCTTCTCTCGCAAACTCACTATTACAGCTACACTAGATTTTGTTTTTGTACTTATATTGGAATTAAAAAAGAAACTAAGAAACTGATCTCAGATTTGTATTGGAGGTCAATTAGCCAGTTATGGCCAGAAATAGCAGTAAGGGTCTTAACAAGCAAGAACTGTCTGACTTGCGACATGGCTTCTCATTTACATTAAATTAATGGTGCAAAAATAAAAGATTGCTAATGTCTACCAAATGAACAACAAGGACTTTGTTGTCACAATAGATAGTCTTATGGATATAACTATTTAATTAGGTAGCCAAATTAAGACATATTGTTTACTTTGTGCTCTCTCTCTCTTTAAATATAAAACATAACTCTTAAATATTTTATGCAATAATAATCATGAACATTAAATGATCCATTGACCAGATCTTCAGAAGAGTACATTGTTACCTTCAGGTACTTTATGAGTATGTTTACTCTCCAAAACATCATCTTATGCATGTTCCAGTGTCTCAGTGGTAGAGCATTGTGTAATTATCGATCCCATTGAAAACACACTGATAAAAATTGATGCTTTGTAATGTAAGTCGCAAGTGTCTACCAAATGCATACTGTAAATGTAAATCAAACAGATATGACTGTTGCTGCACCCACTCAGTTTCTTAGGCATTATATTTGCCTTAACAAAACAAAACTGAAAACATCCTGGGGTAAACTAAAACAAATAAATGAACAAAACCATTTCAGCAATACACTTCTTTCATTCTGTCTGATTTGACACACGCTGCCTCTGCTTGAAAGAAAGATGTGACTTTACAGGGATGTTTTTCTGTATTTTTATTACACGCACATTGTATTGATGGCATGTGAAGGAATTTCATGTTTGTATACAGGAGAGATTTCTTCAAGCACCACTGAGCATAAATCTCAGATGAACATGTGTATCCATGCGTATATGTGTAAGAACTAGAACAAGCAGAAGATATTTTTTCCCATACATATACAAAAAATTACTTCTTGCAGCCATTACATTATGGATGATTACTTTCCTTTCATGTGCATTAACACTACGGAGAAAATAAATTTTCCATCCATATGTAAAAACGCAGACACCTGCACTCCTCCACACACACACACAAAAGTACACATCAGATGTTGTAATGTAATGTAATGTATCATGTACTGTATCTGCACTCCCCACCAGGCCACACTAAGTCAGATTTAAAAAAAAAACGTCCCGAAGCAATTTAGAGTCTGGGGTCTTAGATCGGCAAGGTCGCACTTCTTTTTATTTCCTGCGTCGTTTTTCCTGGTACCGAGCAGTGCTGCCAATATGGAGCTCTAATACTATTACACAGAAATACACAAACAACCCTAATGAAATTCCTGGAGATGCCAAAAGCCTCATCTTAGGCTGAGTCATTTCTTTCAATACGGCTTAAAATCCAAATCGATAGCAGAACGGAGTGGAAAACCCATTCCTGCACTTTTAAATGCACAGATGGCGTGCCATTCTTGTATGTAAATGAAAAACATATATTATTTGATTAAATCTTTCCGGGGAGCGCCATTCAAACCCATCTTAGCCGTAAACGTCATTTGATGAATGTTCACATCTGACTAAATGGCGCTTTGAATGAACCAGGGACCGGGTATTGAATTAGATGTGGGTAGACTAATTATTCATAATTGAATCTGATGAAAAGGCTAATCAATAAGTTGAAAGGGCCCAACCCCTCCCTCTGTTATCGAATTTACTTCCTGCTGTGGCACAGCACCGTACGACACTCCGTGTTTGCACAGGGACCAGCGGGCATATCCATGCTGGATTAGGAGCATTAGGGTAAATGGTTTTTTTTTTGGAAAGGGGTGTGTGTGGTCCTCATTGACGTGAGCTTCAGTCTAACTCCAGCAGGTTGTCGAAGAGAATCGAAATAAGGCTGAGGCAGTGTGTAATAAACTCTTTTATTCTCGCTCTATCTTTCTCACTGTGTCAATGTATGGTCATTCGTGGCACCTGGCACATTGCCCCTTCCATCTAGCTTTGGAAAGGTTCCAGCCTCACTGTAATCCACCTCGCCGGAAAGGAGACAAAAACTTAAATCAACCCCCTTGAGCCTACAGCAACATGAGGTACCTGTCCCATCTCGAAGAAATGTTGGCCTCACACATATTTTCGAGATTCTGTCATGTTTAATGGGTGGGATACAGGAGCACATCTGCACCTGTACAGGAGTTCATCTTCATGTTAAATTGGACATTCATAATATTTCAATTTTGAGTAATGTCATTGACATTTAGAATCAGTGAAAGATGGAATTTGATATTGACTATGCATTAACTGTAATGCTACTCAAATATGGATTCTCATCAGACAGTGAAATCTAATTTATTATGAGTTGAGTCTTGAGTATGTTGAATAAGTAGACGTCGGTAGCTGTTGCCTGGACAACAAAGAGCTAAGGGAAAAATATAGTTGCATTTTAGATTCCTTTTAATAAGATTCCAGTACCTACTGATTTTAATAACATGTCTTGGTTATATGTATATTTCTGGTTTTATGTTATGTGTGTGTGTGTGTGTAATGTGTATGTGTACCTGGTAATTATCACATTGTGGAGACCAATTGTCCCCACAAATATAGGAATACCAGTATTTTTGTGATCTTGTGGGGACATTTTGAGGTCACCATGAGGAAACAAGCTTATAAATCAAACAGAATGATGTTTATTGAAAATCTGATTTAGCAGAATGTTTTTTTCATATATGTATATGTATAAATGTATATGTGTGTATGTATGTATGTATATATATTAGGGCCGGGACTCGATTAAAAAAATTAATCTAATTAATTAGAGGCTTTGTAATTAATTAATCGAAATTAATCACATTTTAATCACATATAAATATTTGACCTGAGAACATTGAGAAGTTATTTTTTCACATGGATTTTTAGTATACCATGAATAATGACTGAATACATAAGCTTAAGCAACCAAGTATTGTTTATTTTTTTCAACCAAGTGGTTGTACCCGGAGTCGGGCTAATGTCCACACTAGCTGCTATATGTTTTGCATTGAGATGATACTTGAGGCTCGATGTGCTGCGGTGATATGTGAATTCCTTGTTGCATAGCTTACACACAACCATGCTCTTATCGACGCTTCCATCTGTTCGTTTTTTATAAAATAATTTCCCATCCACAGGGCCAACCAAAGCGATCTCATCAGCTTCTTCGTTCATGTTCACTGTGGTTTGTTGTTGTGTGAAGTCATGAACGCAAGTTGGTGCTCCAGTATAATCGATCCGCCGAAACTCATCCAATGAGAAATGTTCCGCGGTGCAAAAATAAGTGCGATTAAAATGCGTTAAAAATGTTTAACGTGTTTTTTTTTTGTGTAATTAATTAATCTTAATTAACGCGTTAAAGTCCTGTATATATATATATATATATTAGGGGTGTCCTCGACTAAGGATTTACATATTCGAATCAGAATTGTCGAATCTTTCCATAGTCGACCGATAGTCGAATCATCTATGTTTGTGTGCATGGGTTGGGAGGGGGCCAGACCAGGTACAAATTGGTAACTTTTATTTTCTTTCACAAGCAGCACAACAACTTTTTGATAAAGTGACCAAAACTGTCTTTCAAGTAATAAACGAAGACAAAACTGACGATGCATTTATATATATATATATATATATATATATATATATATATATATTTTTTTTTAAGGTCAAATGTAAGGCAACATTTGATTAATTATTCCTCATAACATTTTAAAGCCACGATCTACAGAACATCACACAAAAATACATTTTGATAACTAAACCTAAAAAAATGGTGATCCTGCCTTGGAAACTCCGGCTACAATTCAGTCTTTTTATTTAATTTGGAGATAGCGCGTCAAAGCAGTCATGACCAAAAAAAACCCGACAAATGAGAAATGACAAATAATTTGTGATTGTGACTGTAAATGATAAAAACTAATATTTATATACAATTCATTAAACGTTAATTTATAACAAGAAAAACACTGAAATTAATGATTTTATAGACACTACGCGTTATTATTTGGCACAGAAATACCTGCTTGCTTGCTTTGACTTTGATAATCTCTGTATTCACTTTAGATACAGAAAGACCGGATGACATTATTTATTTCAGGAATCTCTTTGCTATCATTTGAAAGTGAACACCGACCCACCATAATATTAAATCACAAGAAAGACATTCGTGTCAGGCAGAAATAGGTTCGGTGCAGATACTTCCGTTTCATCACCGAAATAAAAAAACGGCTTACCTGTTTTGTAGTTTAACTTTAAGATAGACAATATAACCACTCTGTTTTAAATACATTTTAAAAACTTATACTCGTCGAAAAACATCCGTTTTTTAATGTTTAGTTTGATGAACTCCTAAATATGAGACGCATGCAGAGCACCTAGACCGTTCGGCTAAATTACATGTGCAAGCATGGCCAGCACGCAATAGCGCAACATCGATACAACGAAAAGCTATCCAAAATGTACATACTTAAATTAGATCAGAATATACGTTTATAATAAATACAATTTTTTTAATAAAATAAGGTCAGAAGTAACAAAGTGCAGAACAAATATGCAAAATGCCTCAAGTGCACGGAAACAAAACACAAGCCAAATAGTTAAATCAGATAACCCAAAGTGATTTATAAATAAAAAAAATAAAATATAGAAATTATGAAAAGAACGAAAGGCATAATATCATTTGCCATCTATGTCTTTTAAATGTAGAAACAAAGAGGCAATGGTTTATTAACATAGAAACCTCTTGGACGTGTAGCCCGGTCACAGGGGTTGTTGGATTTATTAACGCATTTTAAAAATATTTATTGAAAGCTGCTACTTCACATATTATTTGCAGCATTATCATAATATGCAGTATATTAATATATTGTGAGAAAGCTGTTATATGTGAAATCAGATAATGTGTGCACATATACGGCCAAAATTGAATGATCCTCATTTCATAACACATCTGCGACGATTCGACTGTGAGATTGGTAGTCGAATCAGGCTCTCCTATCGATGCATCGAATCTTCGACTAGTCGGGGTCACCCCTAATATATATATATATATATATATATATATATATATATATATATATATATATATATATATATATATATATATATATATATATATTGACAATAACCCCGCCAACCCAACAAATCTGGGTATATTTCGGGGCAATCACACTAGCCACTTTGGCAGTTAAATTTTTTAATAAACGTAGCGCAACGTAGGCAGGCCTACAGTAGAGGTTGAGTTTTTTTTTCTGCGCCCTTCTCGTGCATGCAAGCATCAGTGCTGCTTTCATTAATCATAGAGACGATTTTTCATTTATCATAGAGAAGCGAATACACACTTCGGAAAAGATTAAACGGTAACACTTAAGTATGGGGAACACTTATTGATTATTAATTATGACTTTTGCCTCAGTAAACTTCCCTTTTTTTCTGCTACTTAATTGCTAATAAGTAAGTTGTTGTAGCAGTTAGGTTTAGGGATTGGATTTGGTTAAGGGATGTACAATATGGTCATGCAGAATAAGGCATTAATATGTCCTTTATATAAAGTAATAAACATCCCATATGTAAGCTAATAAGATACTTAAAAGTGAGAATTGGTCCCTATACTAAAGTGTTACCGATTAAACAATTGCATGGAAGTGATTGAAGAGATTTAAATTGTGTGCACAATCTCTGGAGCAAGAGCGGAGAGAAATTCATAGCGCATAGCTG
Organism: Paramisgurnus dabryanus; assembly: GCF_030506205.2. Lineage (NCBI taxonomy): Eukaryota > Metazoa > Chordata > Actinopteri > Cypriniformes > Cobitidae > Paramisgurnus > Paramisgurnus dabryanus. Next base: position 18,874,182 of record NC_133358.1, on the reverse strand, counting down.
AATGCACACATCCCAGTTTTGTCCGAGGAAACCCGGGAGCAGGTTCGCACATAATTAATGTACAGTAGGATACTTTGTGCAACAATAATGCCCTCTCAACATTTGTCATTTTAAAAAATCAGCCTTGAAATCTTAAATCACTTTTAATAGAAACCATGATCAAGCTTATAAGATTCAATCTGCATAAACAAGTTGACAGTAAAATTCATCTACATGTCTTGACACTATTTACTGCTGTTTTTAATAAATATTTAAAGTGTTTGCCGAGGGTTTTTGTGTTTATCTTTTTAGTTAATCTTCTACACCCCATAATATATTTATTAGAAGTTAATCTATGAATGCCTTATTAGCATGTTTTAGCATGCAGCTAAATAAATACATGATATGATCTGTACTGATATACTATACCAGTCTTAATTTGGGTGGTCAATCTGCATTTGAAAGGGTTTAAAATCTAATCTAGCTAAATCAAGTAAATCTACTCTTAATTAAAGTCATTTTAGAATGCCAAAGTCAAGTTTAATCATATACAATTTATTTTACTAACAACAAAAATGTGGAGAGTGAAAATGCTGAGTGGCTAGTAACTTTGGAAACAACTAGCCACTTTGGCTGGTGAGCAAAAAAGTTAATGTCTAGCCCTGGTTACAACTGTGGTGAAAATAATAAAATCTGTTTGGTTTATGCTATGATTAATGCATTGATGCCATAGGGTAAAAATTATAAACTGAAAAAAATGTGTTGCATTTAGTAAAACATGAGATCATAAGTTGTGCAATGCGACATTGACACGTCACGTCTGTCGTAATAATCGTTTTTAATAGTCATAAAACAAGCCCCACTATCAGTGCCGCAGACAGGTTTTTCCATCTCGGTGGACTTGGCAGTCATATTGCCATCTTCGTTCTTTCTTCTTCTTTAATGGCTCCTATCTGTTCGTAAAGAGCGATGTTGTGTTTTGTTTGAGCTGGCAGTTGAGCAGAGAGATGTGTGGTTTGGTAGAGGCACATATGAAATACTTCTGTGATTAATTCTCATTGTTCAGTACTTTACACAGCGGGAGCTGTGATAAGGTAGATATTGTTTGACCCTTTAGTGGTGGGAATTTCTGTTTTATTGCCTGTGAGCTGTTGCATTTTAAAGTTTGTTGACTTGAATTCTCCATCTTTCTCACTTAATATAAATTATGGCAGAATAAAATGAATCTTGTATGGTCTGTCTAAGACATTTACACATTGGTGGGGATGGGATGAGATTGTTTTGCAGTGACAACGCATTGCAGTCTCTGTGTGCGTTTCAGTGTTTTTGACCGGAGATGCAGAAGCTTTGACAGAAGCTCATGGGAGATTGCAAATCAGCTTTTACAATTTCCAAAGAGAAATTGGCACATTATGCAAATAGCTGCATTATAATGCATCAGCATTTTTCGATTTACAAAGTGGTCTGGCAATTAACTTCATGAGATGTTCATTGAACTATACAAGGACAGCCATTTCATGGCACTGCTATGAGTTCAGAAGAAGTTCAGTCATGTCATCTCATGAACATCTCATCAGTGCATGTGATCCTTTGGCTTGTGCAATAACACCTACTGTCTGAAGCTTATATAGATATAGATGAGACAATTCAGTTCACTGTATGGCATTTACTGTTTTCTACATAAAAATCATCCTGCGTAATATAAATAACATTTCGTGCAGAAATCATTGTGAAATAATTAGATTGTGAGTCTCTAGAGTGGATTTCACAGACAAGGTCACAAATATTTCTGATGAAGCAATGCTGTTTTACATTTGAGCTGTTTAATGAAATCAGACAAAAGTTTGACTTTCTGATTAACTTCTCATTTAAAATTAAAAGTTTAAGAGAAATGACATGGAGTACTTTTGGACAACGTCCTAATGACCCGTGTTGATAAATTATTTATCATGCTGGCCTGGGGCCTAAGTGGTGTGCCTAGTTTCTATGCATTGGAAGTTTTATGTCTTTAATAAAAGCAGCACAATGGCACCTATTGTCATTAGAGGTGAAATTAGGCAGAGCGGGCATTGTTTTGGAAAGGGACCGTAATTTATGCGAGTTGCAAAGGCAAAGTGAGTTTAATTCCTCTAGGCTAATGAGTTATAAATCAGTCGCTAGTGGCTGTCTGAATGCTATCAGTACACCATCTAGCCACACCTCTCTCTAGGCCTGATCTAGTCTTTGGCTATCCTACCTGCATCAGTCTTTTGCTTTGTTCCAAACCCTACATAGTACCTACATTGTGAAAATACCTTGTTGCGCTTAAATGTTTAAGTTCAAACAACTTGAATTAATAAGTCATTTCAACTTTTTGACTAGTTAGCAGTTGCTATAAATTATACAATAAAGTTTTAAGAACTTAAGCCTATTTAACTTAATTTTAGTATTATACCAACTCCTTGCTAGTCAAGAAAGTTTAAATTACTTGTTAATTAAAGTTGCTTAAACTTTCAAATTCAAGTGTTACATTAACTTACATTTAAAGGGGACATGTCACAATAATTTTTTAAGATGTCAAATAAATCTTTGGTGTCCCCAGAGCACATATGTGACCCGTCACGGAAACCAGGGACTCAAGTCGGCAGCACAAGTTTCGAGAAAATGAGAAACAAAGTTTTTTTTTCGAAATTTGTGATTTTCGTTTTATTGCAGAATCTGTTAGTTGAGATCACGAAGAAGCCTCTCCATGTTTGAGATAGCAGTTTTTGTATATTTAAAAGCGTACATTTTGCGGTTAAAATAGGCTTGTTTTTCCGGAGATTCTAGCGTGCAGCGGGGGGCGTCATTGTCTGTGTGTATATTTACATACTGTATAAGCTTGTGTTTTCGCCTCCGCCCCCAAAGGGAACAGCGTGACTACTAAATAAGGATAGTTCGCCCAAAAATGAAAATAATGTAATTAATGACTCACCCTTATGTCGTTCTAAACTCGGAAGACCTCCGTTCATCTTCGGAACACAGTTTAAGATGTTTTAACGTTAGATTTAGTCCCGAGAGCTTTATGTCTCCTCCATTGAAAATCTATGTACGGTTCCATGTCCAGAAAGGTAATAAAAACATCATCAAAGTAGTCCATGTGACATCAGTGGGTCAGTAAGATTGTGTTGATGCATCGAAAATACAGTTTGGTCCAAAAATAGCAGAATTACGACTTTATTCAGCATTGTCTTCTCTTCCGGCTCGAGCGTGAAGTCACGTGACTGTAGTGACGCGCTGCCCTGTTCCTCAGACATGTTTGCTAAGTTTTTATTTTTTTTCAAACTTATAGCCTGCGTCTCCCCAGACTGTAAAGCTCGGGCGCACAAAACAAAAGAAAAATAAAAGAAGCTGGGGCGGAACAAATAACAGTCAGCCGCATCGTACGTCAGCCGCGTCACTGACTTTATGCGGCGCCGCAGTCGGATGAGGTCAAAGTACCGCGAGAGCTCTTCAAGAAATCTTACGGAGTAGTTTAATTTCGACTCGCTCTCGCGGTACTTTGACGTCATCTGTATGTCAGTTCTTGCAGCGCAGCATGAGTCCAAACACACAGAAGTTACACAGATATCGTTGTATTCTTCATATAATTGGCTACATGTTTTGTCTATCAATATTTTCCATGAAGTCATTGGCTGATGGAGGAACGAGCGAGCCATTGGTAACATCTCTAAAGGATGTCACGTTTTCGACGGCGCTGTTTGGATGATCTATTATACTACTTCCCTATTTTAAATACAAACTTTGAAGGCGGGTTCATGTGTTTAACGGAGTGAAAGCTCATATACCCTTACATGTTACGATTTAAATAGTCTTCAGATTATATATTATATTGTATTACCAGACATTCATGCGAAATCTGATGTAAACAATCTATATTTCACGGATTATACGCATTTGTGGACAAATATGGTCATTGGATAATCTGAAACAGACTGGATTCGACTTGTGATCCCCACGAAGGTAAAAGAGTCATGTTTATTTTTGCGGGTTGTCATTTGGTCATAAAATACTACATATGATGCTAGAACATCTCAAAAAGGGTTTTACAGGGGGCATGGCTTAGCTAAATGAGATGTAAATGAGCCCTATTGTCTCCCCCAGCTGAAAAGAAGAGTCCCTTTCGTCTCGATTTTCTCGGTTTGAGTATTTCTGAGTTCCTATATTCAAATGGCCACAACTTCTCCAAATCTTATCAGATTTCCATGTGTTACACATCGTTGGAAAGCTTAGAAACTGCACTTTCAGAATCTGTGAATAACTCAAAATGCCCAGATCCGACTTGTGTCCCTACTTTCCGTGACTGGTCACATATGTGAAGTTTTAGCTCAAAATACCATATATATAATTTATTATAGCATGTTAAAATTGTCACTTTGTAGGTGTGTGCAAAAATGTGCCATTTTGGGTGTGTCCTTTAAAATGCAAATGAGCTGATGAAATTCAAACACTGATCGGAATGCTGGTGGTTTGATGCAATTCAAACTCAGTTGTGCTGTCAATTATTTTCTCTCTCTTTCTCTCTGAACTTAATGGCAGTGATGTGGTTGGATAGTGCAGATTAAAGGGCGGTATTATTATCTCTTTCACCGCCAGCGTTTTTTTAAAAAAGTTGCCAGCCAGCGCCAGCGTTTTTCATGATTTTCACCAAAGTTTAATGCCTTCCAGAAAATGTTCTTCTTTAAATATATAAACATACAATATACCAAATGAAAGAACAGACCCTCTGCTTTCAAACAAAAAAAACGTTTCATCCTACCTTCAGTGGTTCTTTTGTAATCAGCTTTTGAATATGGGTATCTGCAAAAGCACCACATTTTGAGCATAAAGCAGAGATAATTCCATTTTTGTGACGGACTTTTCATAGAGATCCCATTCAGAGCGATCTTTAAAACAGACACGGACATGCAGCCGCTTGCCATAGGGCAATACTTCCAGGTTTAAAAAGTTGCGGAAGGGCACCACCTGGTGGATAATAGCGGTATTGCGGAAAGACGGAAAATCTCGTCATTGGCAGGGAAGCGTTTTCTCTTGATTGACGAGATATCTTGTCAATGGCGGCGAAAGAGTTATATTAAGAGCTCCTTATGACATCATAAGGAGAGCCAAATTTCTATGACCTATTTTTTACATGCTTGTAGAGAAAGGTTAACCAAAACTAAGTTACTGGGTTGATCTTTTTCACATTTTCTAGGTTGACAGAAGCACTGGGAACCCAATTATAGCACTTAAACATGGAAAAGTCAGATTTTCATGCCATGGGCCCTTTAATTAAAATTATACAGTGTACTGAAGGGCATTTTAAGGCATCATATGTGGCTACTGACACTGCTTTATAAAGAAACACATTTCAAAAAGCATTATAGGGCTGTCAAAATGGCTGAAAAAAATACATTTGAATTTCGATAATTATTTCAAAAATAATAATATTCGAATTATATTTGAATTATAAAGACCTACTTTATCTTGGAGCCCACAAGAGGACGCAGCACAACGGCTCAATAATATAAACAAATCCAGCACCGCATATGTTTTGTTAAACAAGTTTTATTGAAATTAAATTCCAGTATTTATGCACCTGTAAATGTACAAAACGAATGCAATACAGAAGGCAATTCGTGTTAAGGGCATTTCAATAATATATTAGTAGATAAATTATTGTGTATTTATAAAGTTTGAAAACGAATGAATTATTATTTAGGATAATTTAAGCTTGAGATGTCGTTTTTAGTCACTTAGATTCTGTCATCATTTCATAAAAAGCTTAAATCAACAACAACTTAAAATATATCCTGTGTGTTCCTTAATTGAAAAAAAAAATATATATACATCATTATGTCGCATGAGCGTCCTGGCACACGTAAAATTTGAATGCACAGTTTTACGTTCAAATGTGCATTTATTTTTTAAATTCGACAAATATTCGAAAGTCTTACTTATTCCCTTACTAGAGTGTTGGGTTGTTCATCTCATGTTACCTGTTATAAAACCAATTCTCTTAAAAAATCAAGTTTCTTGTGCACTTTGCATATTATTTGTAAGACGTGTCTATGTAGAGCGTTCTATATTGCATACTTATGAGGTTTTATGATTGCTTGGATGCTTATCTAGGCACCAATCAGTGGGGTAGCTCGTCAGATTGAAACAAAGCTCACGGTCACTCTCAGAAACACATTACTCACATTTGCTTGTCTGTGCAGATGTGTACCCATCCATTATAGACAAACACCCACTATACCACAATGACCTCTCACTGACTTGACAGTGACTGTGTAAATTATTAGTGTTAACAACAGAGAGTATTGGTATATGCATAACACATCCAAAACCCAAAATCTCACTCATTCACATCCATTACATCTCTAAGGCCATTTTGCTTGCCAGATTTGTATTTTTACAGCCCTGAGCAAGTTTGATTAGTGTGGCCACTCACACCAGACTCTAAACTTTCTGTCAAGGCAATGGGGTAAATTGATTACATGTTTAAACTGTCGATTGCAAGCAATTTATCTTCCTTTCACAATTACATGGCGAAGTGCATGTATGGGGGAAAGGTGGTGCACAGTCATGATCTACCCATATGAATGAATTCACCTCTCTCTATACATAAAGCACAATTGATTGTTGTCCAGGTTGTCTCTTTGTGGTGTGCAGCTAGTTGACTGAGTCAACAATTAACTGAAGAGAGTTTCCCACTTTACAAAGTTGAAAGTAAAAGTAAAGTAGAAAGTAAATCAGACACCATGTTGTTTCAATGATTTATGGGGTGTGGAATTGATGTTTCATGCAAACAGTAGCTTAGACAAGCCAGTAATGAAAATCTGCCATGCAGGTCTCCTCAAACTGATAGATACATCATGCACTGTTTTTGCTGATTTGTTTCATGTATTATGATAAACAGGTCAATTTTCCCCATGAGAAGTTTCTTTCCTCAAGCCATCAGGATCGCCTATTGACAAAATGTACATATTTGACAGCTTTATTGACATAATATACTTAAACACTTCGCCCGCAGGAGGTCATTAATACCTACTATTATATAAAGAGCTCATATGCAAAAGCTGCTAAATGCCAGCTCTTTCTAAAATTAGGTTATGATATTAACCGAATGCTCTTGGCATGCATGCAGTTGCTCTTTATTCTGTTTAACACAGAAAAAGATATTTTGATAAATAATGACCTCCATAGTATATGTTTTTTCTACTATGGAAGTCAACTGAACCTTCAACTGTTTGGTTACCATCATTTTTATTTATTATATATATATATAATTTCAAGTCTTAAATGTAGTTTCTTTCAGTTGTTATGCCATTTCACAGCCCTTGGGAGCGCTGGTAAAATGAAAAGCATTTTTACTGTCACCGTGCATGTGAATATAAAGATTTCAAGAGGGACGTTGAACCATTGAAGCCTCGAATGTTGACAGAGTGCATCAGTAAAGAGCCGCAATTGCTGTGTCTAATGTTCTCTCATTATTCTGAAAGATAATGCCCGCCTACACAATGCTAAACAAATTAAAGAGCTTCTGGATGAATTCCCAGATGAAGTCAAATGATTTGACTTCTCTAGTCACATCATTGAACATTTTATGAAATGACTGAAAGTAAAGACAAAGTGTGCTCCTTAATATTAGTAGAGTTTGTTGTTTCCATTATTTTCCACCCCCCGTAGGTAAGCAAAAAAATAAATACGAGCACCGCTGAGAATGTTTATGAACTGCAGAGGTTTCATAAATCCATCTGTCATGATAGACAGCTGGAAGTGAAGAGCGCAGATTTAATTTGACGGTCGACTGCCCCCCTTTAAACTCACAGGGAATTATTCCTATAGGACTCTTCAATTTGAATAGATGAGAGAAGTAAGCCAAAAATATTTTGAAATCAATGGGAAATAAATTCAGAACATTCAAATTAAGAAACAGCCTCTCTGTACTCATTGTCTGTTCTGAGTGTGCTTTCGAAGTGGATGACATTTTATGGGAACAGACTGTTTGGTTTTCATTCTTGTTCCTTTTCAAGCTGTGTCTGCATGGAGGAAAAGATTTGTTTATATACCATGTCAACACAAAATGTTGCTTAGCTCCTCCAACATTGTTTAAAAGTAATAGATGGCTTTACTCCAGTCTAAGCTGGTCTGAGATGGTAAACCTCAGGTCTCTCAGCCTGACCAATCTAGTCTTAGTCTTAAAATGCTTTGTCTGGTCAAAAATCGGTTCAGCTTAAGGTGTCTCCTTCTGGATGTCTCAACCCTTTAAAACCAGAAAGAAACCAGCTGGGTGACTAGTTAAGGATGAGCAAACTAACATGAGTTGTAGCAGCCTATAGGGTTTATGCCCAGCTCCACTACTTCCTGAACTTCAGCCAGCTCCTTGTTTCCTGTCTGCCATTATTGGACAAACTGATTAATCCAGGTGTGTCTGATTATTGTTGTTGTAACTGCTGAGGTCAGGCACACCTGGATTAATCAGTTTGTCCAATAATGGCAGACAGGAAACAAGGAGCTGGCTGAAGTTCAGGAAGTAGTGCAGCTGGGCATAAAGCCTATTGGTAAGAGAGTTTGGCTTGTAATCCGAGAGTTGCTGGTTTACTCCCCGGGATACTCCACTGGGATAGCTTCCTACTGCTCCTGGTGTGTGTGTGTGTGTTCACGACTTGCATCTCATTTCAGCACCATGGACAGCAGATCCTTATATGTATGTTATGCCATTGCCCCAAACATGTAAACACTGGTTGTTGTTGTTTTTTGGATTTAATGATGTCTATCATTAAAAAAGGTTTGCACATACAGTATAGTTTATCTTGAGCACCATATGCACTATATGGTTTGGCTTTCAGCTGCACTTTGTACATCTCAGATACACAGTGGACTTCGCAGTGGGTTTCTATTTTGACAGACTAGTGAAAGCCATCCCTACTTGAGGTGGCGTAGTTTCCATACTCTTCATTTTAAAAACAGGCTTCCCACGGGTCCTTGAAATCCTTGAAAATAATTCAAGGCCCTGGGAAGTTTTTGAAAATATACATACATATAGATACAGGTCATAAAAAGTGCTTGAATCTATTTTATGCAAGAAGTTTTCTGGAAAAAAAATCCATATTCCCTGTGTAGTGTAGGATAATATCATACAATTTCTAGCCTTTTAAGCACACATGCTAAACTGTTCGCTTTAAATGCTTATATCTTCTGTATGCGAATGTTGATTCATACCAAAATGCTTTTTTGCATAGTTGTGTTTGACACATAAAAAAGTTTTTTCCCTGAGAAGGGAACGAGACATGGCGTCTCCCTTGCCATACTTCCTGCGTCGCTGTAACGCCTTTGTCAATATTTCAGATAGCGATATACTTCCTGGCTCCCACATCACCCTGTCTTTGTGGTTAAGTCTCACCATTGGTTGAATTTGATATACACATTCAGACGCACTTACCCCTGGAGGCGTCCCCAAAGTATCACCGCAGTGACGCAGCGCATGTTCCCTCAAAAGGTAACTGTAACATTTATCTTAAAAGGTAACGCAATGTAACCTTGATCTCACTTAAAAAGTGTCCCCACATTTAGTCCTTGAATTTGAGGGTATTGGACCTGGAAAGTCCTTGAAAGGTCCTTGGATTTGAAGTTAACTAAGGTTTGAGAACCCTGTAAAAGAAAGCTGGTTAAAATCAAGCTTGACATGAAAGATGCCCGGTCACTCTCCTGCAGGTATCAGGCCAAATGCATCCAGGGAAATGACTGCAAACTTGTTTTATTTTGATTAATGTTTCATTTTTGAAGGTAATTAAAGCAAAGGTAGATGTTTGATGGAGTTAAGTCGTTTATTCCCAACGGCACTGTTCTTGTAATTTAGTAAATCAAATAGAATTCAGGCCTGAACATGAAGCGACACCGTGTGAATATCTAAAAGCCTTGTCAATGTATAAGCCGATGTGAAAACTCCTCCAGAGTTGTTGAGTGCTACTATTTCATGTAGGTCATGTTTGGAGCCACCGGAGAGGCAGGCGTGGAGAGTTCGTGTCCTTTTGTACATTATTTCTGAGTGGAGACAGACAGAGGCCAGCTCCCTGTAGTTCTCTGTGCCTGGAGCTGTTGAGTGCTTTGGGATCGAGTTTATGAGCAGGGTAGGAGTAGGCCAGGGCATCTGGTTGACAGGTTGTCCATTCACAGATGTTGCACAAGGTCCGTGACGGGGCTCTCATTCAGCTTGGCGGCCGTGGCAGCTTTGCCAAGCAGGTGAAGGAGAGACTTCAATTTGACTGTAAACAGTCTTTGGCAGGAGATGGACAGCAAAGCTGGCACCAGCATGTAATCAGAAACTCTTGTGTTCCTGTGAAACTCAAGTGTACTCACTTGTGTTGTTGAGTAAATTTAATTCTTGAAAGTTGCATTGATATATATTTTTGCTCTGTTATTTATATTGTGTGGATTTATGAATGCAATAAGGTAATAAAAGCTTGTGCCGTATCATAACTATGCTTAAATGTTTGAATTTTTTATTGTACCAACATATTAATTTATTTAATAACAATCAATAAAAACACAGAAATTAGTCAGAAGAACATTTTAGCAATTTCTAGGCATAGTGTTGCTACTGTACTTTGAAGATGCTAAAAATATAACATAGTTTTGATTTAATAAAACAAATTGTACCAACATATTAATTTATTTAATTACAGTCATTTTTTAATGGAGGAACTTGACCAAATAATGAAGAAAAAAACAGTTAATAGAGCCCACACTGTCTGAAGAAAAGGGAAAAATCTGTCACTGGGATGGTATTCTTTAAAGAGGTCTTATAGGGGACATTTCACAAGACTTTTTTAAGTTTTTAAATAAATCTTTGGTCTCCTCAGAGTATGTATGTTAAGTTCTAATTTATTCCATAGTATACTTTATTTTTTGAGTTTACTATTATTCCAAAATGTGTACAAATATATTAAAACACACACACCCCGACACACATTGGCATATGTGGGGACAATTCCATAGACGCAATGCAATTTATACTGTACAAACTGCTATATTCTATTCCCCTAACTCCAGTCCCTAACCCCAATGTCACAAAAACCTGCTGTGTCCCCGTAAACCATGTTTGTAGCATTTCCCACCTGGATAAATAAAGTATCTAGCTAACTATTTATTCCCGTAAACCACATATACCAACCCTCACATACACATGCACGAGAATGCATGCAGTGCTGTATTTCCCTCTGAAACACTAAAACTAGTGACCAACAAGAGAACCAATATTGGCAGCATTTGTTTCCTTATATTGTTTCTCATTATCTGTATATGTACTGTAGATGATTCACATGGAAATAGAGAGCTCACTATATAGGTAGAACCTAATGTCTTTAAAGAACATGGTGCTACAGCAGGACTGCTGTCAGAGAGTAGGGGTTTGAGGGGTGAAATTGGGGCATACAAACAAATATTTGCACAGTTATTGCATCATTTGTATCACTCAGAAAGAGCAGGGATTGCCCTAAGGCCACGCCTAATCCTCTCTACATCCGAAATTCTCTTTGGTGTGACATGTTGCATTATATTGTCACTAAATCTTGCCTATGGTAGAATAGCTTCACATTTCTTTATAAGAATATTTGTTCCTCTCTGCATGGAAGGGGTTGTTTCAGAACTACGAATAGGAAGAATATCAGTGGGGTGCAGTGATAACTTTTGAATTAACGTCCAATGGTTCTTAATGAGTTAAAAAGTTCTAAAGTTCTCTTAGTTCTGAAACAAAGGTCATAGAAAAGCTTCCCTCCTGAGAAAGTGCGAAAAAACTGATTCAAAAAAGTAAATGTAAGAAATAAAGAGCTCAAAGGTATTATAAAGCCCAAAGGAACTTAAGGACAAAAGCGAAACAGAGCTTAATACTCCACACAGAAAAAGAGGTTTTGAAGTCTTGCAGTAATGCATTCATTTTCTGATAATTTCCACTACAATCAGCACCACATAAGTACGGGGTATACATTCTTTACCTGTACTTGATGTAAAGTGCTTTCTAATCAATCCATTTAAGTGATAATTACACAGCTAGAATAAAAATACGTTCACTGGATTGCCAGGAGAGGATAAGGGTCTAAATCCTTATGGAATGCTGAAGTGAAATATGGAAAAGCTGGAATAACATGGCAAATTTGATTTGTGGCTCTGCACACCATTTTCATTTTCGAGATCACCACTGAGCTTCTCCAGGGCAGCAGAATGGGTTTCCAGTACTTCGGGACTTGTTTGAACAGTATTAAAATTTCTCATCTTGACTTGTCTGAGATTGATGGTATTTTTTTAAGCCCAGGAACTGATTGCATTATACTTTTATGGCCCACTGATGGGCACTTTCACTTCATTGTCGAATTTACAGTACAGTTCTGTTTTTGTTGATTTTGCATGCTTTAAATAAAGCCAAGGTTACTTGATGGTCGCGTGTTTTATACAGTATAGTCCTCAGTAACCCATTTGACTAGTAAGCATCAGTGCCTACGCAGCTTCTACAGTAGATACACCTGGGAATTGGCTTCAAAGCAGGAGGCTGATGAATAAGCTAAGACCTTATGGCCTTTAACAGCTTCTATTCCCATCTCTCAAGAGAGACAGAGATAGGGAAATGCTGGAGGGGAGGGACTATTTCCCATATGGTATGGTTCGATATTGGATAAAACACTATGAAGGATCTTCAGCATCTGCTCGCAGACGATCATTCACTGTGCTTTCTCCATATATTTTTCCCCATTCCTCCAATGATCGAGCTGCTGCATCAGCAAATTTTTACTTTATAGCTAGAGGAACGAGATGAGAAGGGAGCTGCCCTGAAAATCGATTGCTTCCACTGATACGGTGGGTTAACTGGTTTGTGACACCGCCGTCTTCATAGCATGTGCAGTTAAGCATCACAGTCCAGTGGATATGACACTCCATCTGCTAGACTAGAGATGCACCGAGACCCTTCAGGGGGACAGCCAACACAGGTTAGAGACAGGAGAGAGATCGGTACAGATGAGGAGAGGAGACAAGGGCTATCTCCTCACTTGTCCTGTGTCTCTTCTCATCATTTTGAAATGACACTTCTCCCTTCTGTTTCATTTGAATTTCAGGCCCTCTCAGTCACTCAGTTCCTACTCTCAGGAGAAACCTTTCAGCGAATCCCTTTTGAAATATTTAACCTGCCCCCCTGTTGAGGTCAATGTATATTTTAAAGGTGCCGTTTTTCTGATCACATTTTTGTAACTGTAGATAGTGTGAAATGTTGCTGTTAGAGCACAAATAATACCTGCAAATTTAAAAAGCTCAAAGTTTAATGCCAATCGATATATTTTCTTTAAGAGAATTGACTATAGAGAACAGCTAGTTTGGACTACAGCCCTCTATTTCCCAGGTTTATGCTACCCAGTCTGACAAAATTATGTACCTATATTCTTTATTCTTTTTTGTGATACTGTCATAAATTTTGTGGTTTTTCGTGATCGTATCATGTATTTTGTTTAACATTAAATAACATCCTATTTGTCCCAAATCATTAACGATTAACATTGGCTGCTAACGTATATTTTGCATTTTGAAGTAGACGCTATCTGACGAAGCTCACGCTATTTAATGTGCACTTCCGGTTTACAATACCTCCGAGTTGTCCTAGACGCGACTCGACATGGCGTGGCGCGACGCTGAGCTGCGCGGCCGGTGTGCGATCCCCTTTAGAGTTGGGTTTGGGTAAGGATGCCATTTCATGTAAATCTAACCCTAGCCAGCAGCCATATCACCCTGTAGCCCAAGACAGCCTGCCCACTGAAGCTAAGCAGGGTTGAGCCTGGTCAGTACTTGGATGGGAGACCACCTGGGAAAAACAGGTTGCTGCTGGTAGAGGTGTTAGTGAGACCAGTAGGGGGTGCTCACCCTGTGGTCTGTGTGGGTCCTAACACCCCAGTATAGTGACGGGGACACTATACTGTCAAAAAGCACCGTCTTTCGGATGAGACGTTAAACCGAGGTCCTGACTCTCTCAGGATGTCATTCGAAAAAGAGTAGGGGTGTGCCCTGGCATCCTGGCCAAACTTGCCCATTGGCCTACTAATCATCCCCATATCTACTAATTGGCTATATCACTCGGTCTCCTCTCCACTAATAAGCTGGTGTGTGGTGGGTGTTCTGGCGCAATATGGCTGCCGTCGCATCATCTAGGTGGATGCTGCACATTGGTGGTGGTCGAGGAGATTCCCCCGTTCATATGTAAAGCTCTTTGAGTACTGAGAAAAGCACTATATAAATGTAACAAATTAAATTAAACCAAAGCAACAATGGTAAGAAAATAGGACAAAACAGTTGAGTAACCAATAAGTGACGATGACACATAAACAGAAATTCGTGATACGATCATGAAAATTACGTGACTATACCTAATTTTGTGTGACTGGGCTGGTATATGATGACAATATTCAGAATTTATGACTTACCTCTGCCTACAGGTATACACCAAAAAAGGGTCAACAGTGATGACAAGGTGTTGTTATTTATTTTATTTCATTAATTTTTGGGCTATGGTTAAATTTTCAGTGAAAGCCCAAATCTTGCCTTGTCTAGTCTGGATATCTACGTTGTGTTTGGACATCAATAAGACGTCTTTTAAACGTAAAATATTGCGTGCAGGGTTTCTTTCTTTCTTTCCTAATTCTTCACGCCATTCCAACATCTATGGCTTTATTCATGTCGAGAACTGGTTAATCAATACACATATTGATACACGCAAGTGAATCCATATACACCAGTGCCAGTGCAGCCATGTATTATTACAATAATAGCCACATTTCAATGACCTATTTTTTCACATGCTTGCAGAAAATGCTTTACCAAAACCACATTACCACATTTTCTAGGTTGATAGAAGTACTGGAGACCCAGTTAAAGCAATTAAACATAGAAAAAGTCACATTTTCATGATATGTCCCCTTTAAAACTACAACAACAGAAGCTAAAACACACTTTACTCATATGAACACACGAACACCTGCATAGATCCACAGTCTGACATGCTGTTTGCAACCCAGCAGATGGAATTTTAGTGTACTGAGATTGAATGTTGTGTCCCTGTCAGGGTGTGAGAGTGATGTGTTGCTCAACTGTGAGCTTGATGGATGGTGATAGGTGTTTACAAGAAGTGATACATGATTATGAATGGTGGATATAGTTTGTAACAGTGAGCAATGCCAGCATAGCTAGGCTGTGGTGACGCTTTAGTACAGCTGTCACAAAATACATAACAGATGTTGAATGCCGTTAGATTCTGATTGGTTCATTGATGTAACTATATTCATTCGGCAGTGCGTCCAGTTGGCATTTGAGTTGAGCAGATGTAGTCTTGCAAAGCCAGACCTTTAACTAAATGTCATGAAGTCTTGTCCATAGCGCTTGCTTATTTGCTTAAACTGGAAGATACCATCTGAATGACATGTAAGTCAAGCGAAAGCAATTTATTTGTTTTTTAACCTATAGCGCTAATATATATATATATATATATATATACATACATGCACGCGCACGCACACACACACGCACGCACGCACGCACGCACACACACACGCACGCACGCACGCACGCACGCACACACACACACACACACACACACACACACACACACACACACACACACACACACACACACACACACACACACACACACACACACACTCACCTAAAGGATTATTAGGAACACCATATTAATACTAATACTACCCCCTTTCGCCTTCAGAACTGTCTTAATTCTATCTGGCATTGATTTAACAAGGTTCTGAAAGCATTCTTTAGAAATGTTGGCCCATATTGATAGGATGGCAGTTAATGGAGATTCGTGGGATGCACATCTAGGGCACGAAGCTCCCGTTCCACCACATCCCAAAGATGTTCTATTGGGTTGAGATCTGGTGACTGTGGGGGACATTTTAGTACAGTGAACTCATTGTCATGTTCAAGAAACCAATTTGAAATAATTTGAGCTTTGTGACATGGTGCATTATCCTGCTGGAAGTAGCCATCAGAGAATGTGAACATGGTGGTCATAAAGGGATGGACATGGTCAGAAACAATGCTCAGGTAGGCTGTGGCATTTAAACGATGCCCAATTGGCACTAAGGGGCCTTAAGTGTGCCAAGAAAACATCCCCCACACCATTACACCACCATCAGCAGCCTGCACAGTGGTAACAAGGCATGATGGATCCATGTTCTCATTCTGTTAACTCCAAATTCTGACATCTGAATGTCTCAACAGAAATCGAGAATTATCAGACCAGGCAACATTTTCCAGTCTTAAACTGTCCAATTTTGGTGGGCTTGTGCACATTGTAGCCTCTTTTCCCTATTTGTAGTGGAGATGAGTTGTACCCGGTGGGGTCTTCTGCTGTTGTAGCCCATCCGCCGTTGTGCGTGTTGTGGCTTCACAAATGCTTTGCTGCGTACCTCGGCTGTAACGAGTGGTTATTTCAGTCAAAGTTGCTCTTCTATCAGCTTGAATCAGTCGGCCCATTCTCCTTTGACCTCTAGCATCAACAAGGTATTTTCACTCACAGGACTGCCGCATACTGGATGTTTTTCCCTTTTCACACCATTCTTTGTAAACCCTAGAAATGGTTGGGATTGAAAATCCCAGTAACTGAGCAGATTGTGAAATACTCAGACCAGCCTGTCTGGCACCAACAACCATGCCACGCTCAAAATTGCTTAAATCACCTTTCTTTCCCATGCTGACATTCAGTTGGGAGTTCAGAAGATTGTCTTGACCAGGACCACACCCCTAAATGCATTGAAGCAACTGTCATGTGATTGGTTGATTAGATAATTGCATTAATGAGAAATTGAACAGGTGTTCCTAAAAATCTCTCTCTCTCTCTCTCTATATATATATATATATATATATATATATATATATATATATATATATATATATATATATATTTATATGACATTGACATGGCAGTCTACTGTATGTGAACACCTGTATTTTATTTTATTTTGCTGTCTGTTGTTCAGCAAAAACAATGCTGAAAATACCTTTTTTGAAAAGAAAATTGGTTGAAAAATCGAAATACAAATCAGTTACAAGTGACATTAAGACCGTATAACCTATTGAACATGCATCTTTCCCTCGCAGCTTTGTTTTCGATTACATAAAATGAATTATGGCATCTACCCTGACTGTGGTTCATTCATTCCTCTGACGTTTAAATTGACTCCCCTGTGCTCGCATAATGACTGTTGTTTATTTCCTGATATTTTTGGATAGACTGGGATAGGTGGCTCCATGGCATCGAACGAAAACCCACAGGGATGCCCAGATTTACAGTCAATTCCTAAAATAGCAACTCTCATCCACAAAAAAACAGCAGAACTGAACTACACCGCAAAACTTAGCCGATGATTAAAGATCAGCAGCTGGGTCCTTCTCTCTCTCTCTGTCGCTTTTACACCCTCTTAAACACTCGGTGCCTTGAAGCTGAAGACTTCTTCAAGGATTTCCCAAAGGACAGGCCTTATTAACAGAGCCAGTGGACCCCTTGCCTGTTTGCTTACTGTATGTGTGCGTGTGTGGGGACACAAAACTCTCTGCTGCTTGTAATGACTTCCCCAAATCCTTACATGCTGGTGTGTGTACGCTGGTCATATTTGGTGCTACTAGTGATGTCATTAATATCCTTCTGTGGAAATGCCACTCCTTAAATGAGGTTTCATGCATGCGTGATCTCCTGATAGACATTTCAATTTAACATACTTAATGCATTTATAATTAATATCTGCTATAACATGATTTGAAGTAATTTACCATTTAGACATCATGTACTTTATGTGCCGAGACGCGAGTCCATCATTAGGTCATTTTTTGGACAGATTACATTTTGTAAATATTTTGCCACTTCCAACTATTTAATTCGATGCTCTGTCTTGTGTGAATGGGGTTTGTAACCAAGCCAGTAATTTTGGCAAAGGCAAGCAAATCAGCACCGCAGTAATGCACTCAGAAGTTTAGACTAATGTAATTTTCTTTTTATTCTGCAGAGCAAGCCTCATCTAATCATTATTGTCTGTATATGTCAATGGTGCCTTTTCCTTGTGTGTAAAGTCAGCTAAAACTGATAGGAAATAGCTAGTTGGGGGTTGCAGTTTAATTTCAATGATTCTTGCTTTAAATGATAGAGTGGTTGAATTAGAGAGAGACAATTTTGGATTCACTTTTTCGCTGCTGGTCTGTATGCCGCATTAATTGCATCATGTGTGACCATTTCCCCCCGTGTTATTGAATAACACTTGTGTGCTGACCGTCTCAAAAGGTATAAGAACCTCTAGTGCAGTGCTTGCTGATCCAGATAGCATCGTGACTGGCATTAACATCCTGCCATTTTGACTGTCATGCCAGGCAAAGAGAAATTTGTGATGCAAATGAGTCAGCAAGCTTCTGTTGTAGGGCCACAGCTCGGCTGGTTTTATGGTCGCAGGGGTATAGGAAAGAAATCATAAACAAAATCCTGTTGATATCTCAGCTGTTTCTCAGTTGTTTTGCCAAAAAGGAATGGAGAGAATTTGAAGACTTAAAAAATATCACACTTGTCTCTCCCTAGGGCTTTTCACTGTGAAAAAAGTTATCCCCTGGTTATTCTAAACCCCCAGGTTAACAGAATCATGGGTTATCTGTTTCACACTGTATATATTAACCAGGGTCTAAGATATAACCCTGGGTATTCATAAGTTTAGGATTCACACTGTGCATTCCCCCACGTTTTTATTTACATTTTTTTATTGAATAAAAAGCAATGTCAACCAAAATCAAAAGTTTAATGCCTTCCAGAACATTTTCTTCTTTAAATATCTAAACATACAATATACCAAATGAAAGAACAGACCCTCTGCTTAAAAAAAAAAAAAAAACTTTTCATCCTACCTTCATTAGTTCTTTTTTTACAGAGCGATCCTCAAAACTTAGACGGACATACAGCTGTTTGCCCTAGTGCAGTGTTTCTCAAAGTTTTTCTGCCATTGCCCACTTTGGAGGTAGGGAAGGGTTCCAAGCCCCACCTGTCCCCAATTGCCCTGACAAAATGGTATCAAGTAGGCTTTAATTTTAACTGCTGAAATTTGTTTAATCCCATCATATTTTAAAACATAACAGCATTAAACACTTTCAATAGAGAAATGCGAAAAAAACTTTTGCAACTGTGTTTGCATTTTGTCTCTGACAAAAGTCATCATACTTTCTTTTCGGCTGGCGTTTTGGTTGATTGGGTCGACTGTCTGTCTTGGTTTTCTCTGCTAGTACAGAATCTTCAGTTTGCATTCCTTGTCACAAACGTATCCATTGTTAACTTTTATACCCACTACCGCCTATACCGCCTCTCCACATTAAAGTTTTTTTCCACTTCAATTCAGACTTTTAATTCATTCTTGTAGACTATGGTTCCGGGTGACATTTTCTTCACAGTCTGATGTTGCTGATTAATATTGATGGGCACAAAAATGACCAAATTTCCTCCCATTTGTCACGCCCCACTTGTAATGTTCCTATTCCCCACCAGTGGGGCCCGCCCCACACTTTGAGAAACGCTGCCCTAGTGGTTTTGTAAGTTGCGGAAGATATTAGCGCTATTAACGGGAAAAGTGGAGATAACTCGTCAATGGCGGGGAAAGCGTTATTATTAACAAGATGAGTTACTGGTACTGATTTGAATGAGCGAGATCGCAATGGTCAGTATGGCCTCTCTAGTCCAAAGAGCAAATTTGGTGGCACAGTGACGCAACTTCCATTTAGGGGCTGGACACACCAAAACTTTTAAACGCGGCTGAAAACGCCTGGACAACGCCGAATGCCAGCTGTTTTTAGCTGAGTGCCAGCTTTCTTCAGCTAAGCGCTTTGGTAGCTCTGATACGTCAGCTGTGAGACGGTTGGTTGCTGTGATACTTGTCCCGCCCACCTCCACTGTGATTGGACGGCTGCGTGAGAACTGACATTGACGAGCGGAGCTTTTCATCCAAAGTTGAAAAATTTTCAACTCTCGGTGCTCAGTGCTGAGCACGGAAAAACCGCTGGGTGCCTTTTTTCAGCGCGGAAGAAAACCGCTAGCTGCTGGCTTATTTGAAAAAATGCCGAGCTTCCATTGGAAACAATTGAAAACATGAAAGCATAAAAGTTTTGGTGTACACAACCCCTTAAGGACTTTGGGGTTAACATTGCAAAAGCGGAGCTAATAACCCAGGTAAAATGTGGGGATAATCCTGCTTCTAAATTGTGTGAAACATGGCTGAAAGTGGGGTTTAAAATGAAGATAACCAGGGGTTAAGTGCCGTGTGAAAAGCCCTACTGTATGTATTCCTGCAGTAATGTTTAAGTAAAGTTTTCTTCAGAAGGTCATCATTAAGGCTTAACATTACTTAGCTTCATTGAAAAATCAAGAAAACTGCTGACAACCCCATACAGTAGAAGAAAGAGGAATTTTTATTTTATGTAAATCTCACATACTTTCAGTGCTATTGACTATCAGTGACACATGGACTGTTTGCAATTAACTTTAAGGACGTTCTTACTGAAGTAAGATATGCTGTGAAAGGATTTCAGCTAGAAAAGTTTGCCTCACAAAAGAATCATTAGATAAGCAAAGTCACTCAAGCAAAGCTTGCACACAATGCAAAACATAAGGCTATTCACTTCACGCCAAAATACAGAAGAACCAAAGGCCTGCATCTACAATTCATATACAAAGGCCTTGATTTCATTGTTTTATCTTATTCCTCCTCAGGCAAACATGTGCGTCACAATAAAACCTTTACTGTTTGCGCCAAGGCTGCCAACTTGAGCTGTGGCATTTTGTTGGCATTTGCTATCCAGCTTTTACAATCCATCACAAGGTCTGCATCTGCCCCTTTGAACCCTCCCCGCAATACATTGAAAGACCTTGTCTCGCTGACCCAGGCGGAGAAGTCAAAAAATGGATATACTGCCACGCAACTTCCATTTAATAACAGCCTCTTCACCCGTTACTATTTCTCAGCCAGAATACATGAATACTGAAATGCTTTTGACAGGGGTCTCATGTGTTTCAGTGAAGTGCTTTGAAAAGCCACCTCAAAGAGAATGGATCGACATCTTTGGAGAGGGTTGGCTGGGGTGCATTACTAGGAAATATTCACAACATTTCACCTTTAGGCAAATTCTACCGGTAACAATACGGCAAAAAGACCTTGAATCTACCGAGCTATATTTAAGAGTGTTTGTAAATCAGTCCGAGTCCAACAGCTCTTTGTGCACGCAAATAAGTTAAATGGCCTATATTAATACACTGCAGTTGTGTCAAAATATACATAGTTTGCTTTCGTTAGTAATAAGGATCATTGCATTCATGAAATAACAGCAAAATTGGGTATAACATGAAGTTTGGCCAGAGACAAAGCCTAATCTTACGCTGTGGGCTTTAATATGTGTATAGATTAGAATAAGCAACAGAAACTACTCTGATCTCTCTCTTGTTAAAGTCTCTTGCATCAGTGGTGGAGCAAATTCTCGCCTCAAAGATTAAAAGTTTTGTGATCATCTAAACATGAAAGACTCGGTGCGCTCACTGGCTGAATTTTGTGTAATTACTGAACTCCATTAAATCTGTTAATTGCTTAGACAAGAAAACGAGTAAATAGACTTTGACTTATAAAGGTTGTTGAAATATTGCTAAATATCTGTTATAGATATCTGCTTATCAAATTTTCTAAAACATTTTTAGATGAAAAGTTTAAAGTGATAAATCACTCAATTTTAATTACTCATCTTGAAACTGTTTCTGTGGATTCAAATACTGTTCTTAATTGGTTTAAGTCCTACCTTTTTGATCGTAAGCAGTTTTTTGCCATGGGTGGATTTAGAGCTGATGTTGTGCAGTCTGGCATCCCCCAGGGGTCAGTTTTAGGCCCTCTTCTTTTTAATAATTATTTTTATCCTCTTGGCCAGCTTTTGAGATCACTTGATCTAAAATTTCACTTCTATGCAGATGATACCCAGATCTACATTAATTTTAGATGTAATTAAATTGTGCCTGTTAATTTTCTTTCTGAGTGTATTTCTAAGATGAAAGAATGGATGTCAGATAATTTTCTTTGCCTTATCAGTTAAAAGACAGTCACTCTAACTTTTGATGGGTCAAATGTGGAGTTTCAAACAGAATTGAGGAATCTAGGAATAATTTTTGATGCCAATCTAACGTTTGAGCCTCATGTTTTGAATACTGTTAAAATTTCATTCTTCCATCTTAGAAATATTTCAAGATTGCGTCCAAAACTGTCGTTATTATTGCTGAGAGATTGATACACACTTTTGTGTTTTCCTGTATTGATTACCGTAATGCCTTGTTAGCTGGAATGTCAAAGCTACCTTAAACAGAATGCAAGTTTTGCAAAATTCGACTGCCAGAATTCTTACTAGAACTTGTATACGAGACCATATTACTCCAAAGTTGGAGTCTTTGCACTGGCTTTCCATAAGGTTTAGGGTGGACTTCAAAATGTTGATGCCTACTTATAAGGCATTAAATGGGTTGGCACCTCAATATTTGACTGAGCTTTTAACTCCATATACTCCAAAACATGATCTTCGTTCTTCGGAAACTCGTCTTTTAACTGTTCCCTCAAGTCGTTTACGATTAATGGGAGACGGCTTTTTCTTTATTAGCTCCAAAACTTTGGAATTCTTTGCCGATTGAGATTAAAAATCTTTTGGTATTTTTAAATTTCAGCTTAAAGCTAATTTTTTTAGGTTAGGTTTTAATTGATATATTAAAATTGATATATTAAAATAGACTTTTATGTTTATTATACAGTGTATTATGTCTATTAAATTTTAGTCTTTCTTTAGGCTATTATTATTATAGTTCAACCAAAAATAAAAAGCATAAAAAATAAATACTGTGGAAGTCAATTGGTAACATCAACTGTGTGCTTACCATCATTTATCAAAATATCTACTTTTGTGTTCAACAAAAGAAAAAAAACTCATACAGGTTTAGAACAACAAAGAATAAATAATATTGGAATTGTCATTTTTGGGTGAACTATCCCTTTAAATCTCATCTATTTAGTTTCACCTCAAGACATTGTTGTCAGTGAGTCGACAGCAATGTTTTAGTGTTAATGAATGTTAATTAAGCCAACAATAAATGTTTATACTTGTATTTGAATAAAAATAGCTACGTATTGTAGTACATAGGTTTTGAACAGTTTAGTATCGTTTTTTTCCCACTGAACCTTGTTAACCTTGATAGCTGCCAATGATTTAAGTACAGAAGTATTTTATTACAAAAAAGTAGCCACTTTATGTCTAAAGAGACATTGTAATCTGAAAAATTGTACTACAGCCATATTAAAAAGCACACAATATTGGATGTATGTCTCCCAAGCTTCTGCTCCTCACCTTAGTTTTTTTGTCTTTCTGGTATGTGAACAGGACAGAATATTTGATGGCTTCTGAAGGATGAGATGTTGATGAGTTTGAGTGCAAAAGCCATGGGATTTTATTGAGGTCTTCTCACTCGTCTTTCTCCAGTACGGTTTGGCAGCGAGTTCCTAGCCATGCTCATTTCTTTCATTGTATTTCGTTTTTCTTGTTCAAAAGGCTCATTACTGCAGAAGATATTGATGCCTTTTTTCGATTGAAAGCTAAGACTGCATTATTTGAAAAGTATCTCTCTGATACGTCCTAGGAAAAATCTACTGTAGCTATTCATAATGCAATGTCATAAATATTTTAGCTTTACTATACTGATAGTGGGAGGGAGCCTCTGCTATCATATTATAATCGTGCCTAAAGTAAATATGTAAATTTGTAATAATTAATCATGAATGGGAATATTTCATGAGGGAATGCATGCATCAGGACACTACTGCAGGACTCAAGTCAGACACTGTTTCTACATTTCATTGGCTAACATTATTAACAGCCATTAAAGATTGCCTAAAGACTTGCCAAATGTTTGTGGCGTTTCCTAATTTTAACAATTTGGTAAGATACACAGTAAAATTTGGCACTTAGTGGTAATTATGTTTACTGCTGTGTGTCTATTTGTATGAATTACAGATATTAAGTTATCACATGGTCCACAGTCAACTGATGGCTTTACAAATGAAGTCAAAATGAGCAACTTGACTTTACAGGTCTGTATCCTAATTTGATTCCTGTCAGTCATAGCAGGAACCAATCATATCGCTTTGTTTTAATTAAACAAAACTGTCTAATGTTTATAACATCTATGCCTGGTTTCACAGACAAGGCTTAAATGAAAACACCACCGTTTTTTCAATATTTTACTATGTTCTTACCTTAACTTAGATGAATTAATACACAACTATCTTTTTCAATGCGTGCACTTGTAATCTTTGTACAGCATTTCGTGAATGTGTTAGCATTTAGCCTAGCCCCATTCATTCCTATGGCTCCAAACAGGGTTTATCGAAAGTTACGTGTTTTCCACGAAAGCTTTCCTTTATGTTGTTACTGCCGAAACCATCTATAAAAATGACTTAAAATGGCATAACCCTTGCTTAATCTAAACCTTGTCTGTGAAACCGGGCCCTAGAGTTTGGTGCAGATTTTGAAGGCTGGAATTAAATATAGTTGAAACGATACAAAGGTCCTCTTAGCAAGCACAAGTGGGCCTTTATTAATATTTTAAATCATCTCATGATCATGAATATGGATAAATAGGTACTTTTTTTAATCTCATACAAAAACAAAATACTTAACAACATGAAAATGAAAATATTTGATCTGGCCCAACAACGTTGAGTTGTTAATCTCACACACATCTATACGCATTCACATACAATGTATGAAAAAATACTGTCTTCTGTGTAGATCTCAGCTTGCTTCACAGACTCTTGTACATCCAATGTGGTCCCTTCATTCATTATTATATAAGATACCAAAGGAGTGCCTTGACTTTACACCCACACAGCAGATGAAGTAAGCAGCTCGGGTATGGATCCTGTGCGGATCTGTCCGGGTGTCCTCTGCTGGGTGGGCATGCACATGCTGAAACATATGTTTAAGGATAGTTCTCCTTTACCTCAATATGATTATTTTGTAGCATTCCATTCACACGCAGAGGTTTGATTGAATGTGAACCAACAGCCTAAGGGCTATGATATCACTGTGATTCACAAGGCATAAAAGCATTGACACAGCAAAAGGTGCGAAGGCATGTAGTAACAGAGGAGAGAAAAACAAGAGCCACAAAGAAAAGAGGAGAGAATAAAACAAGAGCCGTGAAGAAAAGAGGAGAGAAAAACAAGAGCCGTGAAGAAAAGAGAAGAAAGAAACGATGAAGTCTCAGTGGTGTGAAATAGATGCTGTGAGATACGAGGTGGGACGTCAGTACAAGACAGCTGAATTATACGGCTTTACTGTACGAAATATTTGTCACATTTTTAAAAGCACCAAGGCGCTTTTTTGCAATTCTTGAATCTATTTCTGTCAAAAGCTTGTGTCACTTTAGTGCATCCAAAACAGAAAGCCATTTTATCATTCAGTTCAATTAGATTGGGATTCTGAAAGCTCTCATTGGACTGAAAGGAATTTCTGATTGTTTTGGTCAGTCATAGGAGACACTTTAATTGCTATTCAATAATGTTTGTTTGCATGTGAAGTGTTTACTAACACGTCTGACGATCACACATAATACTCAGGTTACACAGAGCTATGGCAGTTTGTTTTGAGAACTTGAGACTTTGTCACCACAAAACCAGTTGTAAGTCGCATACCAAAAATACAGTGCTTTTTGCCAAAATTCATTAGTATATTATGTAAAGATCATGTTTCATGAAAATATTTTGTACATTTCATTCCTTAAATTATTATTATTATTTTCGTAAACGTATAACAAAATTGGCCTACAAACTTCGTCTACAAACTTTACTCGTTGCTACCTGCTTTTTGGGGATTTTCCGTTCATGTTTGGTTTCATGTAAAAGCTTACAATTGACCTTTTGCTAAGCTCCGCCCCCTTTGGTTACTATTCCCAGCTAAGACAAACAAATGGTTGCTAGCTGTCTTACAATGAGAGCTGTCAGCTTAAAACCTTGTCCCAGGGTGTTTTTGATATATTTTGGATCACCTGTCATCGAGAAAGTCCCATTCAAGAGGGACTTAAATATGCCACAGAGGGATATTATTATAAAGATTTTAAAATAAATATGGTGGGAAAGAAGACTAATTTGGAAGGGTTTACAAATCACAATGCAAGCGGAAGAAGCTTCCTCTAATGTTATGGTCGTCACGATCGCAGATGTGAATCATGTGCATCACGTGTTTTGTAAAAATAAGTTCATGCTGCACACGCTTTGAAAGGGTTTATGATAAAAGACACGCGTGTTTGTGTGAGTAAAACTAAAACACTTTAGTACTATGTGTTATCAGTTGCGGCCAGGATTTCTCTTCAGAGGGACGCGATTCACGCGAATTCATGATGCACACGCATCGAATGTAATAAAAGTTTGTGCGTTCGTTATATGCGCATCGAAGGGTGTATGTAAAAGACGCTTGTGTGTGTGTGTGTGTGTTTTTGTGCGTGGGTTTACGATAAAAGACACGCGTGTGTGTGTCAAAAGGGTTTATGATAATGTGTGTAAGAAAGACACTCGCTGCGTCCCAAAACGCCTACTTCCATACTATATAGTAGGCAAAGAGTACGAGAAGTAGTGCTTTTTGCCTACTAAATAGTATGGAAGTATGCTGTTTGGGACGCAGCCACTGTGTCTTAAGACACTCACTTAACATTAAACTGACGATAAAAGACACGTGTGTGTGTGTCAAAAGGGTTTATGATTATGTGTGTAAGAAAGACACTGTGTCTTAAGACACTCACTTAACATTAAACTGATTACACATGAGATTAAATTGAAAGTTAGTTTAAACGAAAAACTGTTATCCAATCATAGCAGTGGGCGTTTACTTCCAAGTCGTCAATGCAGCCCGCCCATTAAAACGGATCATTTCTCTAACCAGCCTCAAAATCAGGGTACAAAATGGCCTATTACTTAGTGCTTTTGATGTTTTTGGATGTAAAAACCATGCAAACGTCATGAGTAGACCTCAGACAACAGTATAAAGCAATAAAAACGACAGAGGAAGGGCACCTTTAACATTAATAACGTGTTGCTAAGGACTTCATTTAGACTTTGAACTTTAAATGCGATATTCTCAATTTTTTGCACCCTCAGATTCCAGATTTTATAGTTGTGTCTCGTCCAAATATTGTCCTATCCTAACAAACCATACATCAATGGAAAGCTGATTTATTCAGCTTTTGGATGATGTATAAATCTCAATTTCAAATAACGCCCTTAGGACTAGTTTTGTGTTCCAGGGTCACACTTAGACAATAGGTCAGTTGTTGACAAATGTGAAAATGAATTGATTTATTGATGGATAGAAATGATAAACAAGATTTACCACATGCATTAAGGGTCCTCGGCATGGGGGCGAGTTGGACAGTTACAGTACAGTATATTCACAAATACTGAACGTTTGCTGCAGGCTACTGTAATCCGCTGGCCTTACGGTTGCCCTCCCAGCGTGTTGCCTGTAGCTCTGCCTGTAGAAACACTAAACTGACAAAGCTAACTTCTGTGTGCACAAAACTACAGTTAAGGGGAAAGTTTCAAGGCACCTTTGTTGTAAAAGAGACTGCAGAAAATCACTTGTGCATTTCCCTGCCCGTGAAACTGCCTCCAGTGCATAAGAGAGCTTTTAACATCTTAACCTACGAGAGGTTTTGATTGATTACTATCGAAGTCAGCAGAAACTCACTAGAACATACAACACTGATAGAACCCATTACATTTAATAGTGTACTCTGAAGTGTG
This sequence comes from Paramisgurnus dabryanus, assembly GCF_030506205.2. NCBI lineage: Eukaryota > Metazoa > Chordata > Actinopteri > Cypriniformes > Cobitidae > Paramisgurnus > Paramisgurnus dabryanus. Next base: position 18,846,319 of record NC_133358.1, on the reverse strand, counting down.
GCAGTTTAATGGACATATCTTCACCGACTTTTCCCATCTAACAGAAAACATAAGGCTTGTGTCAGTTTCTTCCAGAGCCGCCCTCCAACAAATCCTTGGATCAACCTCAATGTGATGAATTTCATATCAGACCTACATCCGAGATAAACTAGCATATTTTAGTCGCCGTCTAGGAAGAATGCCAAGCACAACACACATTGGCAACATCTCAGCTTTTGCATTATGGGTTTGTTGTTCTCTTATATTATCCCATCCTCTGGAAAAGCATATGGTGCTTATAATGATCTGCTGCTCCACTACTTCTGTTCCTTGACTTTGACATTTGCACTTTTTATTTCTGTAAGGCTTTCTTGATGTTTGTAATTTGCTGTGCATTAGCTCTAACTTGCGTTAAGGGCTTTTGTATGACGCATATCTCAATGTGACTCAACTTGTCCTTCACATTTTGCGTTCAGTCCCTCTCATTAGTTACAAAATCCTATGAAACTGTAAAAATTCTCATATACAACAAATGAAAGTATTCTGAATAGAGCTTTTAATATATGTAAGGCTAGCTTTATCCAAAACACACATTTAGTCGGGCTTATTATGAGATCAAAGCCTGGAATGTGTTTCCTTCATTTATTATACATTACAATTCAGACTACACAGAAAAACGGGAGGGACCCAGAGGATGAAGCTTCACATTTGATTTACTCTCCAACCCCAGATTGAGTCTCAGTCGGCTTGAACCTGCCTTTAATTGTGCTGGGTGGTGATAATTCTTTGCCAAAACTAATTGCCCGAGAACAATCTTTACCAAATTGCTTTGCGGTAATAAGGACCTTTGTATGGTTTATGATGTTGTCGTTGTACATGTGCTTTGGGTATGCACTTTATGCATACAGTATGTATTTGTTGTGGTAAGAGCACAACTCCGCTACTACCCCGGATAAACAAACCATATCCATTGTTTTCATAAGTCTGGGTTTATTGGGAAGTTGAACAAGATTATATTTCACCCACAAAGAACAACACACTACTTCGGTGACTCGATTTCGTGTCAGCTCTTGATTGGTGTGTGCGTGCGCTATTCCGGTTAAAGTGCCCATATAAGGACTTCCACTCTACCGGAGCGCTCTGTTCAGAAGTCGAAAAAAACTTGTAGGAAAGAGGATGAGTGTGTTTGACTCAAAAATACTCTGTCATGCGTCCAACTGCTTTTTTTGAAGCTTTGCCAATGTTTAGCATGATAATTCCAACTCTTTACTGTGTGAATAAGTCAGAATGCATGAAATACCATTAGACTTAAGATGTCAAATAAATCTTTGGTGTCCCCAGAGTATGTATGTGAAGTTTTAGCTCAAAATAACATATAGATCATTTATTATAGCATGTTAAAATTGCCACTTTGGAGGTGCTAGCAAAAATGTGCCATTTTGGGTGTGTCCTTTAACATGCAAATGAGCTGATGAAATGCAAACACTGATCACAATGATTTGTTGAAATTGAAACTCAATTGTATTTTCAATTATTTATTTCTCTCTGCACTAAATGGCAGTGCTGTGGTTAGAGAGTGCAGATTAAAGGCAAGGTCCATGATTTTTTAAAACACTTAACACTTACTGGAAAAGGGAGTCGTGCCGAATGCCAAAACACACTTGTAGCCAATCAGTAGTAAGGGACGTGTCTACTAACCATCGTTGCCTGGGTTGCATTTGTGTGGGGCGGGTCTATCAAAAGAAGGTCCAAATTCTATTGGGGTATGGGCGTGTATGTTTAGGTGATTTCAAATGTCAACATTGGCTTTCAGAGATCATGGACCCCGCCTTTAAGGGGTGGTATTATTATAATAAGATCCCCTTCTGATATCACAAGGAGCCAAATTTTAATGAACTAAATTTTTACATGCTTGCAGTGAATGGTTTACCAAAACTAAGTTACTGGGGTGTTCTTATGAGATCAGGAGATAAACTTCTGTTAGCAGTTCCCCGTTCCTCAAAAAAATTCAAGGGGTGAAAGAGCCTTGGTGGTCATCGCCCCAAAACTGTGGAACAGCCTCCCTTTGCGCATTTGGCAGGTCCCAAATTTAGAAGGTTTTAAGTCTCAGTTAAAAACGTTTCTTTTTAATTTAGCGTTCGTTGAGAATAGACCTTGTTTGGAGATAGTTTCTTGATGCTTTTATATATTTTATTTCATTTTATTTCTGACCGGTTTCTCTTTTATGGAATTTTATTCTTATCTTTTATTCTGTTTTTCTTTTCTTTTTATTCATCGTTTGATATTTTGCTTAATGTCTGCGAAATACTGTGAAGCACTTTGGGCAATTGAAATTGCAGTAAAATGTGCTATATGAATGAATAAAGTTGAAGTTGAAATTCTTTTCCACATTTTCTACATTAATAGAAGCACTGGGGACCCAATCATAGCAATTAAACACGGAAATGTTTACGCTGTAAACCCGGATAAGTTCTACTAACTCAAAAAATTTTAGGCAACTGATTGCCTCTATTTTTCTAAGTTTGCCAAATTAAAAGTTTTGAGTACTGACAACTTCAATTCAAATAAAAAAAATTTATTTATCTAAACTTAGATAAAGTCTTATATAAATTAAATTATATTATTTATGTAACTTAAATGGTAGTAGTTGTTTTACTTAAATATTTTGTGGCAACTAATTGCCTTGTTTTTCTTAAGTTTCCTTTACTCAAAGATCTACATTTTACAACTTAACAGAACACTGTAAAACCTGACAAGTTCAGAGTACTCAAAATATTCAAGTAAACTAACTACCATTTAATTTTGTTCACAAATCACAGAAACATATCATGTGACTCATGAAAATTTGATACCATTGAAAGTGTGTTAAGACAGAACTCAGTGTTGACTTTCACATAGGTATTGTTTATATTATAAAGCAACACATTATTGACCTAAAGCCTAAGCACAGGCACTACACTTCTGAACAATGGTAAGCACAAAACTAAAAAAATAGCAAACTTTTCTAAATCTCCAACATAAATAAATGTTTAACACTACTGAGTCTTTTTGTTTACTAAAAACCACATAAAATATCACTTAATTTCAAAAAATGCTCTCATTTTGCGGGCTCATGCAAAGCATGCTGGGAACTGAACCTCCTAAACCAATGGTGTTGATTTAACTTTAAAATGAAGTAAATTTGCAGTGACAGACTCTTTCTTAGCTTACCTGGCAAATTGAACTCATCACAACCACCAAACGTTTGTAATTATTTGCATCCAAGAGCAAATTCATCCGTTTAAAACACGTCTGAGTGTCACTTTTTGGTAAAAACCGCCACCAGAGGGCTTTTGACTTAAAATATTTAATTATGGTTGAATCTACTTTTCAAGTTCCCTAAACTCTTAACCTTTGGTGTAGTTGTAAAAACTCAAAAAAAGATTTACTGTTAACTTAAATCTATGATAGATGTTGAATGAACTAAAAAATAATAGTTAGCTAAACCTTTTGGCACATTTTGAGTACCAGGTACTTTCTATTATAAGTTAGTTTTACTGTTTGGTTTTACAGTGTAACGGTATGTCCCCTTTAAATACAAATTTGTATAGGTTACATTTTAAACAGAACGGCTTATCTTTTCTAATAAAATCTTTGCACTTCTAAACTTTTAAACAAAGTTTTTTTCCATCATCGTTTAATATTTAACATTGATCATTAATTTACAAAATTACACCAAATTTATACATTTCCTTAGATTTGAATGTAACATTTTTTCTATCTTTATTCAAATTGAATTTAAATTCTTGCATTTAATAAGAATTGGTAATGGATATCTCATTTAGATACTGAATGGTGACCCTATGTCCCAATCTTTTGAACTTTTTAACATTTTTTAGTTTCGCTGTGCACGAAACAAGTCTTTAAGTTTAGTGGTTTCCAGATCAAAGTTTCTTCTTTTTCAAACTTGTAAGACTTGAAGGTATTTCATCATATATATCTTTATAATCTAGTTCATTTAAGAGTTAGATGGATCAAAGTGATTTCTATAAGTACGAAAGTATCTATTGTAATGTTTGCTAGCAGACTATAGGATCAAAACTTGTGTGCTAATTATAAAGTTGCCAAGCTTCAAAAGAGTCCTCTGGGCTATGAACCACTAATCCTTACATTCTAATACCATAGCAAGTGACTTGAATGAGTTCTCCTATCTGTGAGAGCTGTGAAATCTTTACATAATATAGTGTAATTAGATGGTCCCAGTACATTGTTTCATTGACTTTATCCCAAGAAGAGTAGACATGTCATCCCGCAACTTCTCTCACAGTGAGATGTACCACTCCAATTAATCTCTTGTTTTCTCTGTAAGCGATGCAGACGATAATGAAGCCTCCTGCTTTTGGATTCTACATTTAATGGAGTTTAGAAAATAAGCCTAATTTGAGTGCATCTTAAAGGCTCGTCTTTGATCTTATTGTTTTGATACGTTGCAGGCTTTTACTCCCAGGAGTTCTGTAGGGGAATCTTTTGCTTTATTCTGTTTATAATACTTTCAGTTAAGGGTTACTTCTTTTCCATCTTATGAAATGTGCTTTGGGGATGCACACATTGGCTTTACGAGCATCTCAGTTGCGCTAAATGAAACAGATTTACTGTGTATGAGAAAAGACAAATTCATTATGTTGCAAACAACACCTTGTTTTTAAAGATTGTATTATCTTGAACTGTGGTTCAGGTAATGTGTCTAACTGTCATGCCTTAAAAGCCTGGGGTGTTTATAAAGACATCGCATCGCATTTTTAGCATTGCATTGCATCACATTTGTCATTTTTAGCACTTCATATATTTATACTTACTCAGCCAGGCAAATATTTACTCACCGTGATCTTTTTTCCAAACCCATGTGCACTCCTAAAAATAAAAGTGCCTCATGATGCCACACAAGAACCATTTTGAGGTAAATGGTTTCGTAAAGATACTTTAAAAGGCACCCTGGTTATAAACACATGTAGAGTTTAATAGATTAACACTGGGATTGTCAATATGAATTTGAAAATAAAAACAGTAGGCCTACAAATGTCATTAGTGTTATCAGATTTATAAAAGACAGAGTGTGAAATAAAAAAAAATCTCACATGATATCCTAATATTTGTTATAGTAAACTGTTGTAATATTTATACAACCTTACTCGTCATCAATTTCAGAATGCAAAACATAATAGCGGCCACCATAGGTTAAAATGAGTATTAGATGGCTCAGTGGTTCATGTAGGTTGTCTACAAACCTGAAGGTTGGTGGTTCAATCCCCGGCTCCACCTGACCAAGTTTCGATGTGTCCTTGAGCAAGACATCTAACCTCAGCTGCTCCCGACGAGCTGGATGGCACCTTGCATGGCTGACACCACTGTCGGTGTATGAATAAGTGTGTGAATAGGTGAGTGTGAGGCAAATTGTAAAGTGCTTTGGATGGCCATGGGTCTGTGGAAACCGCTATACAAATGCAATCCATTTACATGTTGGGGTATTTTGAAGTAATACAAATATTTAATTTTGTTTCTATCAATGATTTTTATTAGTTTAAGGCAAATATAAAATATTAAAGTCTTCATAGTCAGCGTCCCTTTTAAAGTCTGAACAACCTTTCGGCTTTACCAATGGTTCTTTATGGTAAAAAAAAGGTTATTTCGATTATAAAAAAGGTAAAAAATAAATTAAGAGATTAGATGCAAAACCGTCCAAGTGCGTCTGCCATGTTTTCTTGTAAATAAGCATTTATTTTCTTATTTCACTTATGTTTAGGTTCAGTAATTTCACTCTAATGGCAATAAAAAGGGTTTTTAGTTAATAACTAAAAATGCCTTATTTGTACATTTTAGTAATTTCATTGATAGTTAACATATTTGACTGTCTTTCCTTGCAAAACTAAAAGATGGCAAAAAAAAAAGATTTAGGGCCCTATCTTGCACCCAGCGCAATTGACTTGGTCAGTGACGCATGTATCATTCGTATTTTGCACCGGCGCACAGCGGGTTTTTCCCTCCACAGACGCACGTCGGCAAACTAGGGAATGAACTTGCGCTCCCTGGGCGGTTCAGCGCAAAAAAGGAGGCGTGTTGCGGCGCAAACCATCCCTGATGCTATTTTGCAGTTTCAAAAAACAATTGCGCCACTGGCCAAAAAAATCTAGTCTAAAGTCAGTTGCGCGTTTTTTTGCTATTTTAAGGGCGCACGCTTGACCATAATGTATAGCGTGCACAACGCGCACACACTTTGCTTATCTAATCTACACAGATGCAACAGTTATTTTTGAAAATCATAATTGTTACAATAAAAAATATTAACACATGAGATAAGGGGAATCATTGTGGTGAGCATTGTGGTTATTTTTATTTATTGTGTGGCTGCGTTAAAAAAGTATCATGCAAATAACGATTAAAATATTTTCATAAGTTTTTGTGTGGCTGTATTACGTTTATTTTATGTAAATAATAGTTAAAATGTTTTCATATGAAACCTTAATGTATATGAACTTGATTTGTAAGTGTACTTTGGGGTTGGACCTTGCTTGCGTTTCTTGGGTCCGATTTCAAAGCCCCCAAACCCTTTCAGCGGTGAGGGTGGACACAGATCTGTGTAGAGGCAGATCCACCTCCCGTTACACGGCGTGCCCGATTTATGCTGGCAAGCTTGGGATTCCCCCGTCTCCTGACATCATTGTAGCGCTTGGCGCAACGTCCTGGGGATGCCAGCTGATGAGACAATTGTGGCTATTTCCTCTCACGCCTGTTTAACCTACGCTGATTTGGGCGGGTTTCTCCTATCCCCACACAAAACAACTTCTCTGTCTTTGACTGCTCTTACAAGAACGTCGCTCTCCTCGGCTGTGAACCGCTCCTGGTGTGCGCCTGGTAAATCCGTCATAATAATAGCAACCCGCCATGGAACTTGCGCCCTTGTGTTTAAAGGGAATGTTGGATAGTGTTCTGATTGGTTTATTTGACGTTACGCCCAAACCACACCTATGAATAATGAACCTACTTCAGACCAACCCCTTATTGATTTGCGCCTGGCGCAAGAGTTTTTTTTCCCGCCGGGAAAATAGCAACAGCGCCCAAGATCCGCCCACAAACTCACTTGCGCATTGCGCTTCGCACTTGCGTTTCAGATCGTTAAAATAGGGCCCTTAAAGATTTTTAGCTCTAAAAAGTCTTCAGTCACTTTAAGACTCAAAAATGTGGTCAGTATCCTAATATATTCGCTAAACCTCCTTTAACCGGGTTAAACACTGTTGAATCTTGACATCTCGTCGTTCATCCAATCCTTCTTTGGTGCACTTAGGGGCTGTTTACACTTGGTATTAAGATGTGTTTTTATCGATCGGATCACAAGTGGACGAGAGAGACACATCACGTTTACACCTGGTATTCAAATCCGTCTCTTTTGTCCACTTTCGACCTCTTCTATCCTGAATACTGTGAGGGGTGTTCAGATCGAGACTGTGGGCGAGTCTCTCCGCTGTCATTCAAAGGCGAGCGGGAGTAATTATGAGTTTATATGGATGCAAACTAATATTATGTCGGAGTCCGCTGCTTGTGTTGTAAGTAAACATGCTGCACAGTGTTTTGTACATGTGTATGTTAGAGCTTTTTCTGAATTTTCAGCGCAATTGATGAAAAAATATCATGCAACTTTCACACGCTTGCAAAACGGCGCCGCTTTAGTTTTATCAATGAAAGGCTAATAATAGCGCTGTACACCGTGTGTTCAAGTCAGAAAAGACGTAAACATTGTGCTCAGTACCTCAGATTAGATAAATGGGCAGAGAGAAGGCGGTCTTCTGTGGCTGTTCGAACACATTCAACCACATGTGCGTTTACCATACAAAAGCAATCCGATCTAAAGGGTTTTCGACTACCTCTGAATGTGGTTGAAAGTGGTCAAAAGTGGACGAGCTCAAAACGTTTTGAACACTGTTTACACCTGGCATTAATGTTGTCCACTTGTGATCCGTTCGACAAAAACGCATTTTAATGCCAAGTGTAAACAGCCTCTTAGAGGACTTTGCTGAAAATGACGTTTAACGGATTCTGCCAACAAACTGGTATTACTCCAAAGCGGATTTGAAGCGAAGTGTTAATGAACATACACTGTGTGCCAAGAGCATTCGGTTAATATCATTATCTCATTTTGGATGGAGGCGGCTTTGGCATCTAAACTCTTTAAATGGTTCTTTAAAGAATCTTTAACTGAACAGCTCTTTGGCATTGCTGTGAACTTTAAGCACATTTATTTTTAAGAATGTGGTGTTATTTTTGCCTGTTAAGAATTTTATCAGTTGTATTTCCTATACAATGACAAAACTCGTAGTCATGATTGTCAAGCTTTCAAAATGGTAAACCAATTAAAAGCACTAATGCACCATTAAAAAAATCCACACAAATTACATGGCATATTAAAACTCCTCTGAAGTCACTAAACAAAGACAGATTCTTCAGAATTTTCCCTTTTTTGTTTTCACCAAATAACAACATTCAACTTGAGGGTGAATTAACATAATTTTTTTGCTGTTGAATTATTAAATTGGCAGGTCACTGCCCTTTGTGGCTTCACCTGTTGTTGTGTCTAGGTCTGAACATATCAACTCTCTGAATTCATCTGAATCAGTGACTGCTTTCTGTGCAACAAGTATCAGCTGGCATATTAGGCCGGGCGTGACATTTCCATCTTGCCAGGATAAAGACCAGACCAGCGCTTTGTCACACCTGACTGGTTGCCATCTCCGAACTCGCTCGCTCTCTCTGACACCCCATATCTGCGCCCAAGGTTATCATCCCAACTTCATTCCAACCCCCCCCCCCATCCTTCTTTATTTAATGCACAGCTTGACAGGAGGCATAACAAAGGTGAGCGAGTGCATATCCGAAATGTCAAAAGACTGTCATAGGTCAAACGGAAAGTAAGTGTCTGTCTTGCTTTGTTTTTGCACAATGCTAATCTGCTTGGGTTGTTTTTTTCAACATCGATGTGACCACAGGACACAAGGGGACTTTTTGGGTAATTGTGACATTTTCCAAACCCATGCTGATTAATGCTTGTCACAGTTACAAATGACCCGACCAGCAGCCGCTCCACAGTCTTTTGGTGAGTCTGTGATTATCATCAACTGGCTGCAATTGTGCGTTGGCAAAATCACTAGCAATACGTTACAGACATCCTGGTTGCAAACGCAACGGGCAAGGCGTTTATCAGCTTGTGTGAAAAGTGCACACAGCGGTTCCCGGTGGTCCCCACCACTTTTACAAATAAGCTCATTTAGTAATCTGCTCTGAACACCCGACTGCCGGAATATTATATTCCCGCAATGCTAATGCAGTTAGTATCAGGCTGGTATTTTTTGCAGGTACTATAAAGGCCTCTCCACTGCTTGCTGCGAAAATGGAAATTGTCAGGTTTAGGAGAAGAAAATTACTTGTGAAAAAACTGACTATGCGTGGCCTGGAGAGATTGTGCAATGTAAACGTTTATACAGTATGAACTGAAATTTCCTGTACTTAGAAAATATTGAAAATCAATTTTTACTGTATTTATGCATGATATACTTGATTTGCAGCTTTGTCAGCCATAGATGAATATGACCAGGATTTAGTATGCAAACTATTTGCATTCATTTCAATGAATGAGATCATTTGCTAAGAAAATTAATTAAACAATTTCCTTGCACATTTTTTAGAGAGCTTTGTACCCGTGGCATTGCTTGTACAAGATTTTCTTTTGACTTAAAACCTAAATGGATTTGGATAGATAGTGAGAATTAGATAAACCAAATGATGAATAGTTAGCTGGCCTTGCGTAATTTATATTGTTGTGGCAGTATGTTTACATGCAACCAAATAATCTGTTAGTAATCATATTGATGGCTCAATCGGATTAAAAGCCTTCTTGTAAACACCTTAATCAATACGATTGAAGTTGATAGGATGCAAATGTCATATTGAAAGGGGTGGTGTAGTCTGGTCTGTTATCCGATCAGCAGGAGAAAAGTATGCATGTAAACGCGTGAATCATAGCATTTTCTCACTCAGATGCAAAACTACCTTGTGCACAAGCGCAGAAGAATTAGGTTTACGTCTTATAATTAACTCTTATTTACATATCACGTGATTCTCGAACAGAAACATGCAAATAGCAAGGCAGAAACATGCAAATAGCAAGGCAATGGCAACACATATCATTAAGGTAATAGGGTCACACGCTGTACTTTCTGCAGTGTTAATGTCTTTCATAACATTACATAAAGCAATAAAATAGCATTGTGCCTTTTCGAAAAGTGTGTTTTCTTTGACTATATCCAATAACTTCTTAAAAACAACTTTCTCCAACTCAACTTTGGATTTGTACATTTATCCAAGAGTGAACTCGACGAGAGATGCTGTGCATGTGTTGCCAAGCCCTCTGCTTTTTAGTGGACTTTAAACCTTTTAACTGTTTCAGCAAGTTTTTTTTTTTTTGCAATTTAGAAGGGCGGTAACGATTAATTGTGTGTCCCATTACAAATTCTGAATCGCAAGGCTGTGATTCTGTGTTTCATGCACAGCTTGTGCGAATACTATGGCATTTGGTCAGTGGGAAGTCCATATCAATCTTAAATCATTATAAGTCGGAGTCGTTTATATCATGCATTTAAAAAAAAGTAATACTCGTTAAAGAAAAACATTCAAAATATTCTTTATTATCATGAAAATACCTGAAACTATTTGAAGAACGGCGATATAAATATTCCTGCAGACATTTCCTGGAATAGTGTTTGTAATGCTGCTACTTCTGTGGCACAAAGGGAGTTTCTGCACAAGAGCGCCCCCTGGCTTTGGGATGTGCCGGGATTTCACCGTAATTCATTAAAATTCATTAATTGAGAAATCGCACATTTGCACGATTAATCGTTACAGCCATACAGGTTAGGAATTAAACATATTTTGTTTATTTGTTATTGGTAGGGGTGTAACAATATATCGATATGGATCGGTACATCATTTTTATTTCTAACGATCCGATGCATCAGTGCCACACGTAAGAAAACGGTTTGAGATTTTGACACTCTCAACGTCCTCATTCCTTGATGTAATGTCCATCTGCGCATTTCTGCCAAAGTGTGCATTTTTGTTTATTTTCATCTGCTAGTGTCAGCAACTTTCATTTTATGAAATAAATCCAAAGAATTATTTCTCAAAATATCACGTCTAGGTTTTGAACATCAAGAGGGTGAATAAATGTCGATTAGATTTTTTATTTTGGGGTGAGCTATCCCTTTAAACTGCTCTTTTACAAACATCATTCATTGAAAGATTATTTATTTGACTTTATTATTAAGATGTTTTTTTGTGGACTTAAAGGGATAGTTCACCCACAAATGAAAATTCTGTCTTCATTAATTACTCTTCAAGTTTTTACAAACCTATACTAAATAAATTTCTTTGCTCTGCCGAACACAAAGGAAAATATTTGTAATAAAGCAGAAAATAGGACCACAATTGACTTTCATAGTAGGAAAAACAAATACTATATAAGTCAATGGTGCTCAGAAACAGTTTGGTAACAAACATCGCCCTTAAAATATCTTATTTATACAGGTCTGTAACAACCTGAGTTTGAGTAAATGATGCGCAATTTTCAGTTTTGGGTGAACTATCCCTTTAACGATACATTCACACGGGGCGTAAGCGTTAACGCTTAACGGAAGGCTTGTCTGAAGTGTGGCCAACAGCCAATCACTGTGGCCGCAACATAAGCTCCGGTCTTCCATAAACGTAATTGGCTGGCTCTGCCTAGGTTATTTGCATAAGGCGATATTATGGGCTGACGCACGTGTTGCCGCTTGAAAAGTTGAGAAATGTTCAACTTCTGCCACAAGCAACGGCACTGACGCGGCGCCGACGGATCCACAATTCAGTTCGCCGACGCTTGACGCCACCCATTAAAAGTGAATGGGAAGCGTCAACGCTTACTCCCCGTGTGAATGCGCCGTAAGAGCCAGTCTGTAAATGTCATTCAAGTAAGGAATGTTTATTATGTTGAATTTGTTCACGTTTAAAACTTAACTGGATTGGGATATGGTGATTGTTTTAAGAGGAGCCCTCATCTGTCTGACAAAAAGCAGATATTAATGAGATCTGGAAAAACATTTAGTGGTTTTCTGGAGGGAATAAACCAGTTTAACAACAACAGAATCATTTTAATTTGAATAAGACCCTGAGGTTAAACTGATTGTACCCAGGAAATCCCACCATTGTGTTGTTTTTCAAATGTTCGTCGCACAAAGGTATCTTTCCAGCCCACCATCTTTATTTGTGTAGCTGCATGTGTTTTCCATTGCTGGGTTGCTAATTAATTTCCATTAGCATGATATTCTGGGAACATATGTTATACTAAATGATCCGTCTAAACAATGAATGCTTGTAGTTTCATGTTATGGAAATGTATTTTCGCTTCTTTGGCTTGACATCTTTCTTTGGGGTATGAGTGCCCGCGGAAAATAATTCAATTAATTGGCAGGGATAGAGCATTAATTATGATAGGACTGCACAACCAGTTTAACTTTATTGTCTGCTTATTAATGAGGCTTTGCTGGTACATTGTTTTCACAATTAGCTTGATATGCCAATGTGTTTGCAAGTAAAAATTACATGTATTCACCTCCCTTCTCCCTAATTTTTAAAATCTATAGTTTTACTACAAAACCATGGCTAAACTACGGCTAATTTTCATATGGTTGGCATGCACTGTGTGGTAAAGCCACCCCTATGGGGCGCTTTGCTATGATCTCTCTTTCTTATTTCTTGTTCTCATTCTCCCTCTCTCCTCCCTCTTTCATTCTCCGCTTTATTCCCATGAATTGCCTTGTTCCCGATTCAGACCGTATCTGCCTTCTGAAATCCAGCTGTGTAAATGTCAGGCAGAATGTGCGAGTGAAATAGGTAATGTAATCCATCTCCGGGGAGTTGCTGGATCCATATTAAAGATTTGATAAGATAAAGAGAGAAGCAGAGCCTCATGGGGGAAAGTATAGTTGTTCGTGGGTGCCCGTGTATGAGAACTTCATTGCGGTCATGCTGGCTTTTTTGTGTAGAACACAATGATAGCATCCACAGGAGAAGCATGCGATTGATTACGTGACCCCGCTGCCAAAGGAAGAGTCAGAGCTTAGCTGAGACCGGAGCGTTCTGGATTTTAAACACACTCTGCTCTGGAATGGGTGACGTCCTAACGATTTCCTTTAAGAAAGGAAGTTGCATCCTTTTTGTTTAAGTGGGATGTTTGTTAATGCCATCGATGCGCTTTTATCTTCTTGTGTTACCTTTTAGAAAGACAGCCAGCTTTTCTTCTTCGGAAAAGGTGACATTTCTATGGTGTAGATGTTTAACAGCTGATCGTCTGTTCATGAAGGTCAGGGAATTGTTAGGACAGAGAAAGCATATAAAAGGTCTGGCCAGCACTTTAAAAAGCAAAGATGCTTAACTCATCTTTGATGTGCACACCAATACACTACACTACAGTACATGGCTAGAAATATGGGCCTAAACCTAGGGCTTGTCCTAGTCCCAGACTAAAATGCATGTTTAACTTGCCTTAATTTCAAAATGACACAATTTCACTGACACATCTTATATCAGTGCTATTATTTTGTCTCAGGATGCACACCAGTATTGTTTTTTTAAGGTATGTTTGTAATCTAAACCTTGTCGGGGAAACTGCCCCATTGAGTTTACATATGTTTCTTTTATAACAGTTTAGCGCTCCTGTATAGCTCAGTGGTAGAGCATTAGGTTAGCAGTGCCAAATGTCATGGCTTCAAACCAGGAACACACATGCTAATAAAAAATGTATCCCTTGTAATGCACTGTAAGTCACTTTGGATTAAAGCATCTGCCAGATGTGTAAATGTATTGGGATGGGGTTCTGCTAGTTCATGGGTTGGCATTCCTCCTCAAGGAGGGCCACTGTCCTGCAAAGTTTAGCTCCAACCCTAAGAAAACACAAAATGTCATGTCCAAGTAATCATGCAGCCTTTGATTAGATTTTTTTTAGGTGTTTGATTAGGGTTGGAGCTAAACTTTGCAAGACAGTGGCCATCCAGGACCAGGAATACCCACCCCTGTTCTAAATGTTGGAATATAGCTATAGGGATTTTTTGCAATTTAATCACAAGAGCAATAGTAAGGCGATGTACTGATGTCGGGGTCTTGTCTGGGTTGGACTTTTTATTCTTTCACACTCAGTAAACCATCTTATCGACTGCTTTGTGCACAGTGGCTCTAACATGCTGGAAGACTTCGCTAGAAAGTCTTAGTATGCCATAGCATTAAAAAGATGGATCCACTAAGTGGATTGAAAAATTAGCTTTTTTGATGCATTGACAGAATTTTCACTAAAACAGGAAATTTGGGCGGTGCACATTGAGTATTAAGATAGCCAATAGTGTAAAGTTTTGATCCATATTGTTGTAAGTGACAGACCCTAAGTTTTGAATGTTTATGTCTTCTAAATGCAGATTTTGTCAGTGTTTTGGAGCGCACTAGTTTATAGATATCCTTTAGGCTAACATATTTATATTAAAAGACTAAATAAAACACCATAAAAATTCTGTGTTTGACCCCCTTTTCGCCTTCAGAACTGCCTTAATTCTACGTGGCATTGATTCAACAATGTGCTGAAAGCATTCTTTAGAAATGTTGGCCCATATTGATAGGATAGCATCTTGCAGTTGATGGACATTTGTGGGATGCACATCCAGGGCACGAAGCTCCCGTTCCACCACATCCCAAAGATGCTCTATTGGGTTGAGATCTGGTGACTGTGGGGGCCATTTTAGTTCAGTGAACTCATTGTCATGTTCAAGAAACCAATTTGAAATTATTCGAGCTTTGTGACATGGTGCATTATCCTGCTGGATGTAGCCATCAGAGGATGGGTACATGGTGGTCATAAAGGGATGGACATGGTCAGAAACAATGCTCAGGTAGGCCGTGGCATTTAAAGATGCCCAATTGGCACTAAGGGGCCTAAAGTGTGCCAAGAAAACATCTCCCACACCATTGCACCACCACCACCAGCCTGCACAGTGGTAACAAGGCATAATGGATCCATGTTCTCATTCTGTTTACGCCAAATTCTGACTCTACCATCTGAATGTCTCAACAGAAATCAAGAATTATCAGACCATGGAACATTTTCCAGTCTTCAACTGTCCAATTTTGGTAAGCTTGTGCAAATTGTAGCCTCTTTTTCCTATTTGTAGTGAAGATGAGTGGTACCTAGTGGTGTCTTCTGCTGTTGTAGCCCATCCGCCTTAAGGTTGTGCGTGTTGTGGCTTCACAAATGCTTTGCTGCATACCTCGGTTGTATTTTAGTCAAAGTTGCTCTTCTATCAGCTTGAATCAGTCGCTCCATTGTCCTCTGACCTTTAGCATCAACAAGGCATTTTCGCCCACAGGACTGCCGCATACTGGATGTTTTTCACACCATTATTTGTAGGTGAGTGTATATCCGAGTGAAACCGGCTTCTAAAATGAAATAAGGCAGGGCTGGATTTGAATTTGAAGTTATGTTGCTGATTGCTAATCGCAGCGATCTTCTCTTGGACCCCGCTCACCTGCCATACCATATGTCCGGAGGTAAAGAGAGATCGTTTTGAGGAGGGCACATTCATTTTTTTTTTTTTAGAATGAAGCTCACAGATAAATAATTTGTAAAAAATACCAAAATATTCCAAAACATATGACAGTTTTTCATTTTATTTTCATGGCGATTTGCTAGGTTGTTTTAACCCGTTGTTAGGTCAAATACAAACATATACTGGATTAATTTAACCCAACAGCTGGGTTTGTCATTTTTTTACCAAACGCTGGTGTAGGATTAGACGGTTTTGTCCACACACTTTTAGTTAACTTTAGTTTAAAGATGGCTGCAGTGGTAGAAGCCAATGGTTTGTGACAGTGACAGCTGATCTAATTGACCTTTGCTGTGGTTTGATGCGTCTGATCAGTCTGCGCTCTGATGCATAGGCTGCTGACACAGCTACGGCTCTCACAGGAGTTTTCCGCTCTCTGTCTTTCTTCCAACCACACGTATCTGCTTGTTCTCTGCATCAGCTTAAAAATGGCAGAAACAAAGACCCATGGGCTTGCTGCAGACTGAGGTGGCACCGGGTTTGGATATTGGCTGAAAACACATCCGATTAGACAACTGCTTACAGAATCCCTTAGGAAACCGAATTGTGTCTACTTGAACACTAATGGGCGTCTTAGAAATCCATTATTGCTTTGTCCCTTGATAGCCGTACAACGGGAAAACTCTGAACTCCTTTCCGTTTTTTATTTCACCAACAAATCTTTAAAGAAAAGGGCTTAAACTACACAATGACCTTTTTGAACTCACTGCAACTGAATTGTAACCAATTTCTTTTACTACAGGCGTCTTGACTTAGATCTTACTGACACAACTGAACTCACTTATATTGTTTCCTAATCATGCACAACTTGTTTCCAGCGACAAGCAATTCATCCTCACTGAAAGGGAAAATGTAGCGTAACTTGATCAAGTTAAAGTTGAGTTCTGTGTTTTCACTCTGTTTTGCATTTTTACACACTAAACAGACCAAAGAGTTTAAGACAAGCACAACTATTGGTAAGGATTAGTAATATTGTTGCTGTTGGGTATAGACCTAAGATATCTATATTCCAGGAAACTTTTCTTCTATAAATATATAAACGTACATATATCAAATAAAAGGAAAGACCCTCTGCTTTCAAACAACAATAAAAAAAATAAGCAACAAATCTTTTATCCTATCTTCATTTGTTCTCTTTTTATAACCTCTCAAATATGGGTAGTTCCCCTTCGAGGGAACTCGAGCTGCGTCGCCGAAGCTACGCTATGGGAACGCCCTCTGCGTGATTGCGTCTGAAGCACGTATGTCAAATCAGTCCAATGGTCAAGTGACACGTCATAGGCGGGTGACGTGGGAACCAGGAAGCTATAAAAAGAGCACCCAGCAAGCCAACTTCAGCTCTTTGTGCCTCAGCAAGCGAGTGTGTGTCATTATCATGTCTAAGTCCAAACAAAGTTTTAAGGAGTGTGCTTCCCCGTGTCCTCGTTTCATTACGAGCGAGGACTCGCATCATCTCTGTGTTATGTGCCTCGGGGCACAACACGCACGATCATCTCTTGAGAGGGGTGGTTGTGCACATTGTGATAGGATGCCGCTCCGTACGTTGCGCTCGCGGCTCGCACTCTTCGAGGAGGGTGGGGAGCCGCGTGTTCCCCACGGTTCTGGCCCCGCTGCTGCCGAGGCAGAGCGGAAGCTGCGATCGTGGGGATCACAACTAGATCTCGCGGACGAGCTTGAGACGGGTCTCCCCCTTTCTCAGCCTTCACCCGCGGGATCTAGTGCCCCGTCTCTGGATTCGGAAGCACGCGCTGCGGTTTCTTCCGCCCAGGGTGGGAGCCCAGATTTGCATTTATCGTCGTCCGAGGAAGTCGATATTATGTCTGTCGACGTGGTGGACGCTGAGGAGCCTTCTCATTCGTCCCCCGCGTTCGATGATTTGATGGAGGTTGTTACTAATGCCGTGGCTCGCTTAAAATTAGACTGGCCGGCGGAGACTCAGAGCGCGCGTCCTCAGAGTATGTTAGATGAGCGCTTTTTAAAACAGAAACCTCAACCTTCGCGGCGCAACATGCCTTTCTTTCCTGATCTCCACAGCGAGCTGTCGAGATCATGGAAAGCTCCGTATTCAGCCCGTGTTCATACCCCTCACGCCACCATGTATTCCAACATTGTGGGGATGGGTGAGCACGGATATTTAACGATGCCCCGGGTGGAGCAGACGCTTGCGAGCTATCTCTCCCCCGCTGCGGCGTCATCATTAAAATCGCCTTCGCTTCCCACGAAACCGGTTAGGTTAACCTCATCTTTAGTGGGTAAAGCTTATAAGTCTGCAGGGCAGGCTGGGGCTTCACTGCATACCTTAGCTGTCTTACAGGCGTACCAAGCAGAACTGCTTAAAGATTTAGATGCCGAGGCGGGGGGTACATCTGATTTATTTAAAGAGCTTCGTCGAGTCACTGATGTGTCACTCAGGGCGATTAAAGAAACTGCGAAAGCCGTGGGTAGGTCGATGGGAGCTCTCGTAGCCACGGAACGCCATTTATGGCTTAATCTGTCCGAGCTTAAAACCTCAGATAGGGCTTTTCTCTTAGACGCGCCCGTTGCGCCCTCCAGTCTCTTCGGCGATGCCGTTAATACTGTCGTCGAGAGATTTGCGGAGGCTCGTAAGCAGTCGGCGGCGTTCGAACGCTATCTCCCCCGCCGTGCTCTTGATTATAGGGCTGCTGGGCGGGAGCAGCCATCGACATCATATAGAGCATCGCAAAAGCATAGTGTTGCCACTCGTGGTCCCCCTCAAAAAAACTGGGGTTCGGGCGGTCGCGCTCAGACATCATCCAAGCAGAAAACAGACCTGAGGGCTGTTATTATGGCGAGGAAGGCGTCGGCTAAAAAGAAGTCCTGAGGGACGTAGTGTCATATTTCCGAGGGCAGCCCCCAATCGGGGAGAGCCGGCAGTCACCTCACAACACGGTGCCCGTCTCTCCTCGATGCCCTCGGGATGCCAGTGTGTTAACCCCGCCGCGGTGTGTGTTTCGGGGCACAGCGGCTTCATATTCTTGTGTGACTCGTGCGCGGGGCACGCAACACCTCTCTCCGAGGAGGGAGGCATTAATATCACCCAGGTTGAACCCTGCCAGTTTGGTTCAGGGCACCGGGAAAAGTTTAAGCAGTACACAAAAAGCCAGTCTCGAGAGGCTGGTCCCCCTTATAGAAAATTTGGCAGCGTGGAAACTCCTGCCAAACGTGTCTCAGTGGGTTCTGCAAATAATAGAAAAGGGCTACAAAATTCAGTTTTGCAACCAGCCACCCCAATTCAACGGCGTGTTATCTACCATAGTGGGTGCTGGGCAGACTCTAACAATGGAACAAGAAGTAAAAACTCTCTTGTGCAAGGAAGCCATAGAATGTGTTCCTCCTCACAACAGGGAGTCAGGGTTTTACAGCCGCTATTTCATAGTTCCAAAGAAAGACGGGGGGTTACGTCCGATTTTAGATCTACGTCATCTGAACCGGTCTGTTGCAAAACTAAAGTTCAAGATGTTAACTATAAAGCAGATCGTCACACAAATCAGATCCGAGGACTGGTTTGTGACGATAGATCTAAAAGACGCGTATTTTCACATATCTATCCTCCCGCAACACAGGAGATTCCTGAGGTTCGCCTTCGGGGGCGTGGCTTACCAATATCGGGTTCTCCCTTTCGGTCTATCTCTGTCACCCCGTACATTTACAAAGTGCATGGATGCAGCGCTGGCTCCATTACGACTCCGGGGCATCCGTGTCTTAAACTACATAGACGATTGGCTAATTTTAGCCCAATCAGAGAGTATGGCAGCGCAGCATCGAGATGCTGTGCTGACCCACATGAGAGAACTGGGGTTAAGGCTAAATGCAAAGAAAAGCATGCTCTCTCCAGTACAGAGGACAGCTTTTCTTGGCGTTATATGGGATTCAACGACAATGCAGGCACATCTGTCCCCTGCTCGTGTGGAATCCATTCTTTTGGCTGTAGGCAGAGTGAAGTTAGGCCAGTCACACACTGTAAAACAATTTCAGAGATTGTTGGGGCTCATGGCAGCAGCGTCCAATGTGATACCCCTTGGGCTGCTTCACATGAGACCGCTACAGTGGTGGCTCAAAACCAAAGGGTTTTCCCCGAGGGGCAACCCGTTCCGTCTGATCAAGGTCACGCGCAGATGTCTTCGTGCCTTAGATCTTTGGAAGAGACCATGGTTTCTCTCCCAAGGACTGATGTTGGGGGCTCAGTTCCGTCGAGTTACGATGACAACGGATGCTTCCCTCACAGGCTGGGGAGCCACTATGGGGAGCCATCTGGCTCATGGATTATGGGGGGCCAGGCAGCTCAGCTGGCATATAAATTGCCTAGAGATGATGGCAGTGTTCTACGCCCTGAGATGTTTCATCCCTCACCTGCGGGGCCATCACGTGTTAGTCCGGACAGACAATACGTCGGTAGTCGCGTACATCAACCACCAGGGGGGTTTGCGTTCACGCCCTTTGTACAAATTGGCGCGCCATATCCTTCTGTGGACACAGGGGAAGTTGCTGTCCCTCAGAGCAGTGTACATTCCCGGGTGTCTGAATCAGGGAGCAGACGTCCTGTCGAGACAGGGGCTGAGGCCCGGGGAGTGGAGGCTCCACCCTCAGGTGGTGGAGTCCATCTGGGCGAGATTTTACCAGGCGGAAGTGGATCTGTTTGCGTCCAGAGAGACGACACACTGTCCGCTATGGTTTTCTCTCACACTTCCAGCACCGCTGGGACTGGATGCCATGGTTCAGCCGTGGCCGAGGCTACGGCTGTACGCTTTTCCCCCGATCGCTCTGCTCCCGGGAGTTCTGGAGAGGGTTCGTCGCAACAACGTCCGCTTGTTGTTGGTTGCCCCACTCTGGCCGAACCGAATATGGTTCTCGGACCTGGTGTCCCTCCTCGACGGCTCACCTTGGGAAATACCCGTCAGGAGGGATCTCCTCTCTCTGGCGGGTGGCTCGATTCTTCACCCCCGCCCAGAGTTATGGAAACTGTGGGTCTGGCCACTGAGGGGGCCAGACTCATAGAATCTGGTCTCTCAGCTGAGGCTGCTGAGACCATTCTTCACTCCAGAGCTCCCTCCACGAGGAAGCTTTATGCCTTTAAATGGAGAGTCTTTACTTCCTGGTGCAGCAAACACCTGCATGACCCTGTGAACTGCCCAATTGGTACAGTCTTGGAGTTTCTGCAGGAAAAGTTCACCGCAGGGTTATCTCCTTCTACACTGAAGGTGTATGTGGCGGCCATCTCGGCTTACCATGTTCCTTTGGTCGGGCAATCCCTTGGGAGAGACCCGCTGGTGGTTCGCTTCCTTCGTGGCACTCGGAGGCTGAGGCCTGTAGTCCGACCCAGGGTCCCAGCTTGGGACCTGGCCGTTGTGCTGGAAGGTCTGTCCATGGCTCCGTTTGAGCCCATTGAGACCGTTCCAGTCAAGTTTGTGGCACTTAAGACAGTACTTCTGTTGGCAGTCACTTCTCTGAGGAGAGTGGGTGACCTTCAGGCCCTGTCGGTTTCCCCTACGTGCCTTGAATTCGCACCGGGGATGGTTAAGGCTTTCTTGTACCCAAGGCCCAGCTATGTGCCTAAGGTACCGACTAATGTGCCACGACCTGTCGTACTTCAGGCCCTCTGTCCTCCCCCATTTAGGGATAGGAATCAGGAAAAGCTTAACTTGGTGTGTCCAGTGCGAGCACTGGATGCCTATGTTCACAGATCTTCTTTGTGGAGGAGGTCTGAGCAACTGTTTGTGTGCTTTGGCTCGCCCAAGAAAGGCCTGCCGGCGACCAAGCAGACACTCAGTAAGTGGATAGTTGAGACTATCTCTCTGGCTTATGAGACCACTGGACGGCCTTCACCTATCGCCGTCAGGGCTCATTCTACCCGGGGTATGGCAGCCTCTAAGGCCTTGTGGCTAGGGGCTTCAATGCAGGATGTCTGTGATGCGGCAGGCTGGTCCTCTCCGCTCACATTCGTTCGGTTTTACGAGTTAGATGTTGGTGCTACGCCTGGAGCCCAGGTGCTCATGTCTTAAGCTGTGCGCGTTTTTACACACAGACAGGCATTTGGTAGTATGGTGTTTTGGTACATCGTTCCCATAGCGTAGCTTCGGCGACGCAGCTCGAGTTCCCTCGAAGGGGAACGTCTCGGGTTACGAATGTAACCATTGTTCCCCGAGAAGGGAACGAGACGCTGCGTCTCCCTGCCATACTCCCTGCATCCCTGTCTCGCCTTGCTTCGGCACAATTTAGCTGAAGTTGGCTTGCTGGGTGCTCTTTTTATAGCTTCCTGGTTCCCACGTCACCCGCCTATGACGTGTCACTTGACCATTGGACTGATTTGACATACGTGCTTCAGACGCAATCACGCAGAGGGCGTTCCCATAGCGTAGCTTCGGCGACGCAGCGTCTCGTTCCCTTCTCGGGGAACAATGGTTACATTCGTAACCCGAGACGTTTTCTTCAAAAATACAAAATTTTGAGGAAAAAACTGATATAATTGCATTTTTGTGAAGGAATTTTGTTAGAGATCAGACTCAGAACGATGATAAAAATATACACGGAGTTCAAAATGTTGTTAAATTAGTTTTTGCTTCAGTTTTTTTATAAATTGGTTAAAAGTGCCATCTAGTGGATAATAGCGGAATTACAGATTACCGTAAAAACTCATCAGTGAAGCATCATTGGCAGGGAAATGTTTGTTTCTCAATTGATGAGATAACTTGTCAATGGCGGGGAAACGGTTAAGTTTAATATACCTTAGGAGTGGTAGTGGTCTATAGTGAATCCTAATTATGGGCGGGGCTGTCCAACACAACACTTATCGACAATATAGGCCCTGTCCCAAATGGCACACTCCGGACTTGTGGTCCTCCTCAGAGTCCACACTTTGATGACATCATGTAGTGCAGACTTTAGGGACCCTTGATGCGATTCCACATGGGTGCACCGGAGTCGTATTTTGGGACAGTCTCGAGCGTCACGCCAGAAATAGGAAGAGAAGTTGCCCATCAGTGTGAACTCCTCCCTTCTGTCGTCTGATTGGCCTGATTGCTCTTTCGCAAGGACTTCTGGGTTGGGAAAGTGCACTAAGCCTGCTGCAGTGCGGGCTTTACCGAAGACCGCATCAAGGGGGTAAAGGAGGCGCTGATGAGCACACTTCAAAGCGTAAAAATGACAGATGTCCTTACGGACTCGTAGACTAAGCGAGCAAACGCAATTTAAGGCCATGAGACCAAAAGTCCACATGAAGTGGGCCATTTGGGACAGGGCCATAGTTAGGACCAAGGGGCAACCTTCCGGTCTTCACTTTCATCAAGCCAACAAGGAAGTGATTTAAACTGTAATTCAGCGACTGTCCACTAGAGACAGGCTTCAAAAGTGAGTCAATCTCATATACCCCCATGTTAAAATGCCCAACTTTACAGCAGAAATAAATGTGTTTAAAGCCTGGTACAGAAAGTTGTTTTGGTCTAAATAGCTAATTTTGCCCTTCATGACAACTGTGAGGGGGTGATTTTTTTGTATCTTAACCGATTAAATTATATTAAGCCTTAAAGTTCTGCATAATTAAGGGCGACTTAAGGGACAGATGATCTAGGTGGGCATGGGTTGAGCAAGCAGGCACCTTAGCTCCACCCATATCTCTTCCACCTTTTTTCAGTTATTTATCTATTGGCTTCAAAAAATCTCTTCACAGCCCTATGGACACTACGTCTATGTTTTTTACAGTCTATGGTTAGGACCCGGCATTATTCGGCATTAATCTGCAGTTGTAACATTATTGTGTGAAACAGGATATTGCACAGAGTTGGGAACTAATAAGCACAGGAAATTTCTTGTTTGCATGTTTCCTCTGAGATTTGCCTGTTTCAAAGCAGAAAGATGGCAAGAGGGGATCTTCATCACACTGGGTATCAATCAGTTCGCTCCAGTTGAGAGGACCTGCCAGATGGCTATGAGAACATGAGAAGTAATTAAGCCCTCCAACTGAAAAGTTCTTTAATTGATCGTCCGATTGTACGTGCGTTATAGAAATTCATTTAAGAGAGTCGGTTGGCTGGAGAGATAGAAAGATTGATACATAATTTGGTCCTCAAAATGAAGTAATATGTCAATTGCAAATGATGTGTGGAATTACGTGAATCCACTGTGATGTGATGTGTGTGTATGTGTGGAGTCTCTTTAGACGTCATTGAGACTGAGTATGTGTGCATGATGGACGATCTCATTGGCAGCAGCCCAGAGCGTAATGAAGCAGAACAGGCATTAATGAGAAGAATGTTCGTGAACGCATTATTGAGCCTCCGTCGCTCTTTCTGATACTTGGGCATGCATTGTTTAAAGTCAGACTTTTGAAGCAGCCATTGACTATTAGATTATTATAGTTTAACACACTCGGTTTTTTTATCTTAAGATGATGAAATATAAATAGAGAATTACAAACCGAAAAGCAAAAGTTTGGAAAAATAGTCCTGGGTGTGGGCTTGAGTAGAAATATTGATTTTCTGATAAATAGCTATCTTCGTCTGGGAGATTCAAAATCAATGCATAAAATCCTAAGACTGATCTTTTAATCTATGCCCTTTTCTGTTGTTGCGTCAGTATTGTTGTGGTATTTGTAGTACGCCTCACATCTTGCCGATGTCTGAGATCCTCACAGCTGCCCTGCTCAGGTCTGCTTTCACATGTGTCTTCTTCCTCTGTTGCGATTTTTATGAGCTTTACTGAATTCTATTAAAAAAATACATTTTGTCTCAGCAGTTATCTTTTTCAGGGGTGTACTCTCTGCTACTATGCACTGTAACTCCCAACTTATGCTACTACTTGTCTGGCTATCTTAAGGGCAGAATGACGGCTATTAATGTTAATGCAGACAGACAGCAAATGTTGAATCTGAATTTCATTTAAATTTATCAGGATCTTATGGCAAGTCTTTGTACGTTTTTATACGATTTGCCTTCGCCCCTATGAAGTTGGGGTAAGGGGTTGGATTTATTGGATTATTCTTTTTTTATGATGGCTGTACGTTCGATAATCATTTTGTATGATTCACTTAGTACGAATCAATGAGCAAACTCGTAAAATACGTACAAATTCTAGAGAGATCAGGCTGGAGATGTTGCATCACATGCCAATTCTTTTTCTTTCATAAGACTGTACAGGAGTTTTACAATTCTAGCTGTCTGGGATGAAAAATGCTTTTGGAGGAGTAGTAAGCATGTGGTTCTCTTTAAAGATTAACTGGATGCAAACTTGCATTTGACAGATTCGACCTCTTTGATGTCTGTTCTTTGAATCTGCCCTATCTTATCGCCTCTGTCTGAATGTCACAGCTCCTGATTCCAGGAGAATCATTATTTAGCTTTCCTAATGCAGGTAGATATCAAGAAGGCACCTGTTGGATGCAATGTCCTTTTGGAAGCTTTTCTGGTTTTAACGTTATTATAGTATGTTTTTGACGTTTCTCTTTTTTATATATGACATTGTATTTTCGATTTTTATTTAGCATTTAGTTGTTTTGGTAAAGAAATAATTATTAAACGGAGAAATACGTAGTTCTTTCAAGATGAGTATGATTAATGATGTACACTTACACCATGTCCTAATTACTGTACACGAGACGCAACGTCGGAGGGATGGGTCTCTATGTGTGTGCCCTCCTCACCTCATGCCAGGCACCATGATGGGGCAGGGGGCATTGCCCCCTTAGATCTGATTTGTACCAAGCCTCTAAGGTGACAATGGAGTAAAAAAAATCTAAAGTTTAGTTTCATGTACTCACCTGAAACTTTCGCTTCTCACATGAAACTTTCATGTGCTAAAGCGAAACCTTCATGTGCAAAATTTTTTTAAGAAGTTTAGTTTCGGGTGCGCACGTGAAACTATCGCTTGCGCGTGAAAGTGAAAATTTTTTGCGATAGTTTAACTAAACTTTATTTAATTTTTTCTCCATGTTCCAGTAGGGGCTCCGTAGATTAGTTTATTTTTGATATTTATGGCAAGGTTTAAAAATTAACCTTTAAAAAGATAACTAATTGAAACTGTATTGTATGCTAACAGATACATAAAAAATGTAATGAAAATCCTTTAGGTTTCATTATTTTCTATTTACTTATCCCTAGACAGGCTTTGCGTCTCTAACTGTCATAGGATAGATGAGTTATCGCACTTAAAGATGATTGGACAGGAAGGGATGATCGTTGATTTCTTTTGGCTGGATTACAATTTCTATTGGCTGCCTGTTGTGTTGGGTGTGTCTCATGAAAGTCATCTTAGTGTGGTAAGCGGTAAGTAGTGACTCATGTGATTCTCAAAATAAAAAAATATTTAAACTGCAAAACGATTGTAATCTTGATTAAAGGTAACATTTTCTATATAATAAAACAATAATCTTTTGTAAGTAAGCTACATTTCCCACATAGATGTTTCTGTACAAGCACGTGAACAGCACAGAACCTGTACAATTTTAAGTAATATATATGAACGGGTTTTATCCAACATTTATCCACGCTATTATCCACGTTATAACTTGATGTGCGTTATGATATGATGTGCGCTACGACATTAGTTCAGTAAGTTTGAGCTACACAGCAGATTATTAAGAAATTCAACGTCAAATCAAGATATTATGCTTTTTTAAAATTAAAATGTAAAGTTAAAATTTAGTTTTTGTGAATTTGGATAGCAATACTTATGGAAATAATAGCTGTGTCCCAATTCAAAGCTTTCAAGAATGCGACAATTGAAGTAACCGTTGCGTCACCTGCTGTACGCGCCCACTGCGCATGTCAGCGGGACACAGCGGAGACGTTTCGGACTTAAATAAATAAATAAATAATACATTTAAATTTGTGTGCCTCATAGACTATAAAAAATGCTTGATTCTAGTGACAGCTGTGGCGGTTCACCCGTCACTTAAGTTGCCACGCCCCTTAATTATGCAGAACTTTAAGGATTTATATAATTTAAACGTTACACAAAAATTTACCCCCCTCACAGTTGTCATGAAATTAGCTATATAGACCAAAATCACTTTTGTGACTGTAACAAATTATTTTCTGCTGTAAAGTTGGGCATTTTAACATAGGGGGCTATGGGAATCAACTCTTTTTTTGGAGCCAGCCTCATCTCCGCACAAACAGAGAAAAACTGATTCTGATTGGCTGTGTTTTGTGATCGATTTCATTTTGAGATTGATTGATTGTGATTTATTGTGCTTTTTTGCATTCAGTATGTACAGACAAATGGCTGAAAT
The DNA here is from genome assembly GCF_030506205.2 of Paramisgurnus dabryanus. NCBI lineage: Eukaryota > Metazoa > Chordata > Actinopteri > Cypriniformes > Cobitidae > Paramisgurnus > Paramisgurnus dabryanus. The sequence goes on along the minus strand of NC_133358.1, from coordinate 18,819,394 downwards.
CATCCGTCTGGTTAGGACACGGTGTTACAAGAGATTCTTTTGAAGTTCTGCAGTGCTGCTGTAGCTTATCTGGTAGATTATGGTGTTATCAAGCAAGTCATGGATTCAATTACCAGACAATGCATAGGCTCATAAATATGCAACTTAAATGCACTTGTGAAAGTCAACTTGGGGAAGTCTGTGTAAATGTAAAAAAGCTGATCCATTTAAAATAAAGCATGTCCTCATATGACCATCTGTTTTATGCAATTGATGTAAATACTGTAATTACACAGATAATTCACTTGTTTTACATATGTGTATGTGCATACCGTAGGTTCAGAGTCAACAGCATTGTCCAAACTGATCGTAGGGATCATCAAGTTTATCATTTATCACACAGTATGTATTAAAAGACAATAGAAAAGGCAAACAAGCAGTTTCTAACAAACACAATCAAATCAACTTCTTGAATGCATCTTATGATACCGTATATTAATACTGTTTTCTTTTTCCATTTCTGCTTGCCCGCTGTGTCTATCTTCAAAATGAACAGGTAAGCCCCTGTTTACTTCCTTATTAAGTGTGTGCAAATATTGTCGAATACAGTTCCTAAAATAATTCTGATATATCAGCCATCCAATCAGCCTTTTATGTATGTGCTCTGTTTGTGGCAAGCGTTTGTCTCTTTGTTCTCGTGTTTTTCTGCGTTATCTCGAGGGCAAAATGAATCAGGCGTGTTTCAGCCAGAGGGTTTTTACATTACATGTTTAATTAAGGTCATTCATTTTCAGTTTTTTTTTCACTCTATAAACATGTTCCTTAAGCTAGTAAAGAATTGTACCCGCAATGCCAAGTTAATGGGTTTGATTCATATGTACCATACCTTCAACATTTTAAATGAAAGCATCTGCAGAAATGCATTCTTATAAATGTAAATATTGCAATTTCCAACCATGCTCAGTCTAATATGACATAGTTACCAATCTATACTGGAGGTTTAGCCTTCCATTTCATTAAATCGATCTCTCTCTCTAAAATAATGCTTTTGTTTTAATCAACATGCACAGCAGCAAAAGAGGGTTTAATGAGCAATGTTGTTTGTTTTTTGAAAGCTAAGGACTATAACCGGCTCAGCATTCTTATCAGTTCACAGTGGATAAACCCAAGGCCCTGAAATGAAAGCTCTGTAATCCTCTGCTCTGATATGCTTGATGAGCATATTGCAAGACACCTAAAGCATGATTTAATAGCTTGTTAAAGCGTGTTGCTGCCGACAAGTAAAGTAATGTTTCTTCCAACGTCGTCCACACTTTTTTCTTTACAGTTTTGTTAATTTTCATTAACGGATGAATTTACTTTAAAATTATCTGTGAAATCGTATTAGACAGTTTCAAATATAATTATTTATAATCATTAGTAAAGAGAGATTTTTCAAACATATACTTTTTTATTCCAATAACAAATAAGGGGTTTAGATGCAAAACCCTCCATGGGGGCGTGCACACCAAGATTACACTGGCGGTTATGTTTTCAATTGTTTCCAATGGAAGCGCAGCATTTTTCAAAAACGTTAGCAGCAAACAAGTTTTGTACGCGTTCAAGCGCTGCATGCCTGTGGTTGAAATATGTTCCACTTCAGGTGACATGCTCAGCTCGTCAGTGTCACTTTTCAATCACCTGTCCAATCATAGTGGAGGGGGGCAGGACAAATATCACAACAACCAACCAATGCATCGTTCAACGGCTGAACAACAAAGCAGAAGTATCATAGCAACAGAAGCACTTAGCTAAAAAACGCTTGAAAGCGGCCACAACCGGCGTCCGCCTGGTATTTTAAACCATAGACTTTAAAAAAGATAGACGTAATGTCTTTGACGTCACCCATAGATTTCTGAAGATCATTTTTGAAGCCAATAGTATGCGTCACTCGCGGATATCCGAAAATGGGTAAGAAGGCGGGATGTTGGTGAAGCTGAGGTGGCTGGTTGCTGAAACCACACCCGCCTAGCTCGACTCTAGGGACAGTCGTGGCTGTTCACCTGTCAATCAAGTGGCCACACCCTTAATTTTGCAGAACTTTAAGGCTTAAGGTGCTCTAAGCGAATTCACGCGTTTTAGACCGTAAAACATTTTTTGTTACATACTGCAAACATCTCCTCACTATCTGCTTGCTACCTGACCGCTGATCAAACTGTAAAAAAACGCGATCTCTGTAGACAGCCCAGGCTCCACAAACAGCAATAACAAAACAATGGCCAAACCTAGCACAACGAAACATAACAAAGCGTTTCAGCCAATAAACGACAAGAAGGATTCGGGGGTGGGGGTTGGGCGCGTTCATGCAAGCACGGAAGGGAGGGGGAGGGGGGAGTTAGCTACGCTCCGTTTGTTTGAAAACAGTTCAAACATCAACAAGAAGGGACGTCGCACAGATTCGCTTAGAGCGCTTTAATATAATTTAAACGTATGAGTTACAAAAAATTAACCTGCCTCACAGTTGTCATGAAGGGCAAAATAAGCTATACAGACCAAAAACAATTTTTGTATCAGACTGTAAACATATTTCTTTCCGCCCTAAAGATGGCCATTTTAACATGGAGGTTTATGGAATTGACTCTCCTTTGGAGCCTGCCTCCAGCGGCCAGTCAATGAATTGCAGTTTACTGTAAGTCACTTCCGCATTGGCTTCATCAGAGATCGGAAGGTTGCCCCTAGGCTTAAACATTTTGGTGTATACGCCCCCTAAGTGCATCTGAAATGTTTTCTTGTAAATGAGCTTTTTGTTATCAGGCTCTCATGTTTGGGAGTATTTTCACTTTAAACTAAAAGGTGTAAAGATTATTAGTTCAGTAATGGTTGACATAGTTATTTCATTGGTGTTTAAAGCAACACTATGTAACTTTTCGACCATTACATAATGTCTCTAAAATACAACTTTTAACTGGACGAATTCTACTGGGAATTCACTGTTGTGCTTTTCAACCACATGGGGGAGCTGTAAGCCAATCATACATGGAGAACAACATAGTGTTGCTTTAACAATTTTTACCCTTTCACTGCAAAACCCTCTAACTGTGCGTTCACACCACCAATGGCGAGTGCGTCAAAGTGGCCAGAAGTCATTCATTTTCAATTAAAGTCGTCGGCGAGCTCCGGCAAGCAGTGGGTGGCATGGCAAATCTTAGACAGTGTGAGCGTCGAGTAGAGTTGAAATCAGCCCAGCTTTATGGTAATGAGCTATGACGTGACTTGGCGGCAACCAATCAGAAGGTGGAAACGTTCAGTGGCAACCAATCGGAAGGGGGAACCTCCGCTTGAGAAGATTCCAGAGAATGCATTTGACCGTCCACTATACTTTTTATAGTGTAGTTGGCAGGGTAGCCAGAGCGTTTTTTGATATTTTCGCCGTCGGTGGTGTGAACGTACAGTTAGTGCATGTGCTTTAAATACATTATTCAGGTTTTCTTTTTTTTTGACAAAGAGCAGTTTAAAAGTAGTCGACTTTAAATTCCATGCAAGTCTTTTGAAAGCTTCATTTTTTTAACGTAATAACCAGAATGAAATTTATTTCTCTGCATCAGCCCTTAAATCAAATATTACACCTCTGGTGTGAACTTCATGTCATCACATTTTCAAGACACTTGAGCACCGATGAATTCTGATCCAAGTCATTTTTGTCTTTTTTGAGAACTTTTTGTGTTTCTTGGAAAAGACAGCATATGGGGTTGGAACAACATGACAGCAAGTAAATAATGACACAGTTTTCGTTTGGGTAAACTTTTCCTTGAAGTTCTGCGGTACATTCATTAAGCAGTTACAGCTGCACAATGTGCACACGCCATATGAAATCGGAAACTCTCAGTCAGAACAATTCTTTGATATAATGCTCTGCACAGCTCACAAATGAGGCAAATTAATTTTTACATTATACCATTATTTGTTGTTCTTCACCAGGGTGAGGAGAAAACCGAGCAGGCATCAACGTGCAGCATCAGTATAACAGATGCACTGCTGTGTGTAACATATGTGTCCCCAAGGGTTCCCACAACTGTCAGAATGTTAATGTTGAGACTTGAAAAGTTTCATAGTGAAACTGAATAAAGCATTATTGGATTACTTTACAAATCTAAACAATGTCAAGCATACAAAGCATGCAGAAAGGTCATGATTTTCCTACCTTAAACTAGATGGTTGGCTAGTCGTCCAACAACTGTCTAGTTGTCCATTTTGCATGTACTGTACTCATTTGGCAGATGTTTTCTCCAAAGCAGCTCACATTGAATTTAAGGTATTTATTTTACGAGTATGTTTGTTCCCTGGAAATCAAACGCATGGCTTCTACTTCGCTAACTAGCTACTTGAACACTCCCATCCAACAAGCAGTCAAAGGTTTGACGTTCATTTTAGGAGAGGTGCCTTCGGCTGCTAAAAATTTACACAGAAAATCCTCTTTATTTATTTTTTACAAAAAAGAAACTTTTAAATTCATCCCTTCTGGCTGTTGGCATCTAGCACTGTTTTGTAACTCTTCTAGTTAAGACCAATTAGTTGACAAGTCATGCAAGTAGTCGATTTTTAAAATGTGTAGGCTAAAGATCAGAGACGGCCATTGTTCTGAGACATGTCAGAGAAGGTGTAAAAACAAGTTAGTCATAAAGACACATAGTTGATGTCAGTACAAAATGTATGTACAAATGTCAGTACAAAAGCTTAGAGCTAGGGTTGCTTTTGGAAAAGGGCAGAGGGGGTTTGCTAAATTGAGAAGAAGTTATATGCACATCAAATAATGAGATAAATTTCCTCCCGGAAATTTGTATTGTTATCGATGAGGATGACAGCGTGTATAGGCGGGCAACACCCGCTGCCTAATCGACTTGGCTCAGTAAAACACATGCACGCACACATGCCTGTTTGGCAGGCTTGCTAGCATGCTTTCTTTTGCCGGGCTGGTGACCTTTTCCAACTGGCACATTGAACGGTCTGGGGGAGGTTAAGGCACCGAGACTTTTCCAGGCTCCACCAGCATCCTGCTCACATCGCAGATGCAAACTCATTAGCCATGACACTCTGAAAACAATGCGAGCTGACAGCAGGCTGTAATCATTAGCAAATGAGCAAATTACATACATCATCACCGGGGAGGTGTCGGTTTGAGAGCCAGGGTGTGTTTTTTTCCAACCCAGAATTTTTTTTTTTGGATGGTTTTGCTTTAAAGTTCCAATGAAATCATAACTTGCAATTCTTATTTTTTTAATGTAATATTGCAGCATTTATTATAAACAATTTATCCGTGTAAGTCATTATTTTTGTGTGCCCTCATAAATCTGCAAATGAACTTTCGCCTTCTTATTGCGATCAGTCTCAGATGACGTCAATTAGACGGTTAACTCCGCCCCCTCTTACTGTCAGTCTGCTGCCAGTTCTATTTATGAAACGCCTACTTTTTTATTTCTAATCAAAGCACAGTAGAAAACATAAGCCACGCCCACTATTTTCCTCATGTAATATTCTGTTTCTTGTAAAAGTATGTCACAAAGTCAATAACGACTTCCGGTTCACAGGCATTTAATGGTGCCCAATATGGGTTCAGAGAGAGTTTATATCTAGTTTCATTTATCTATGGTATCTTTTTCTCCTTTCTATTTGTGATTACTGAACACCAGTCAGGATGATATTGATAATTTGCAGAGTGGCATTTTGGAGTCCTTGTGGACCAAATAAGCAGGTTGAAATAAGACTTCAATTATGCCTTTATGAACAGAAATATAATTTAATCGTGTTTATGTGAAATTCAGAGACTGCTCAATATAAACTGCCCTATTTGCACTTATTTTTTAAATTGGAATTTTAGTCCCTGAAGCAATTCCATTTTATCCGTAATTTAACACAGTGCTTAATGAAGAGTCCAGCTATCCTTTTGGCAATGCAAGGCAAGTTTATTTGTTTAGCACATTTTAGGTAATTCAAAGTGCTTTACATCGAAATGAGAAAACATACATGATACTGTACATGAGAATTTAGAATAACAATTAAAAGAAAACAAATGTGATTTTATAAAAATAAATGTCTGTGCTGCTCACACATGCAGGGTAAGTGCTGTTACCTGTTAACATCAGCACTTAGAGATTAGTGGTACAAACGTACAGTTCACTTGTGCATTTTATGAAACTGGACTTAGCAGTTATTTGTCTGAAACTGCAGAATGTAGCTTCTGTTTACTGTATATATATATCTATATATATATCTAGGTTACACTTTATTTTGATAGTCCACTTTAGACATTTTACTAACTATAAATAACTTTGCAACTACATGCCAACTACCTTTCAATAAATTGCAACTATACGTCAACTAACTGTCATTAGAGTATTAGTAGACTGTAAGGGTTGGGGTTAGGGAAAAGGTTTGGGTTAGTGGAATAAGTTGACATGCACCTGAAAAGATACTTATAGTCAGTTGAATGTCTGTTGAGATATCATCGGAATAAAGTGTTAGTAGATATTAAGCAGACAGTCTACTAATTCTCTAAAGATTGGTAGTTGATATGTAGTTGCAAAGTTACTTATAATTAGTAAAATGTCTAAAGTGGACTATCGAAATAAAGTGTTACCTATATCTATGGTACTATAAGGAAATGTAGAGATAAAGAGAAAGGTAAATAGAGAAAGAGATAAAGAGAAAGGTAAATAGAGATAGATAGTAAGTCCGTTACTAGGAAGTGAGGTAATGGCGGAAGAGATGGGTTTTTAGCCGAGTCTTAAAGTCAGCTACAGTGTTAGCAGATCGTGTCACGACCGGCAGATCATTCCACAGTTGTGGAACAGCTCCTGAGAAGGTACGCGCTAGTGTTTTTTTCCCTTTTTGAGATGGCACCACAAGCCATCGCTCGGTGGCAGAGCGCAGGGATCTAGAGGGTACATAAGGCTCTATAAGTAAGCGAAGGTAAGGGGGTGCTGACCCAGTGGTGGTTTTAAAGGCCAGGATCAGAGCCTTAAATTTGATGCAAGCTGCTATGGGAAGCCAGTGTAACTTGATGAGAGGAGTGACGTGCGCCTTCTTTGGCTCATTGAAGACCACTCTTGCCGCAGCGTTCTGAATCATCTGTAGGGGTTTGGTCGTGCAGGCTGGAAGCCCTGCCAGTAGCGCATTGCAGTAGTCCAGCCTGGACAGGACAAGAGCTTGGACCAGGACCTGCGTAGTGTGCTCATTTAGGAAAGGTCTAATTTTCCTAATATTGTAGAGGATGAATCTATAAGAGCGAGCAGTGCTGGCAACATGCTCTGTGAAGCTAAGCCGATCATCAATGACCACTTGGCCGTCCTGGAAGGAGTGATGGTCAAGGAACCTAGCTGAATGGAAAGGTTGTGCTGGATCTTTGGTTCAGATGCTGTGACAAGCAGTTCATGTCCCTCAGGCATGCCGAGATGCGGGCAGAAACCGTGGGATCATCAAGTGGAGTTGAGGATCGTCTGATAGCAGTGGTAGGAAAAGCCATGTTTTCGAATGACAGAGCCCAGGGATGTCATGTATATCGAAAAGAGCAGCGGTCCAAGCACAGAGCCTTGAGGCACCCCGGTATCGAGACGTTGGGGTTCAGAGACGTCACCTCTCCAGGATACCCGAAATGACCAACCTGAGAGAGGACTTGAACCATAGAAGCGCTGTGTCAGAGACACCCATAGACATAAGGGTCAACTGGAGGATGCGGTAATTGACCGTGTCAAAAGTGGCAGATAGATCCAGTAAGATCAGCACAGGGCTCCCTTAGGGCTTCAAAGTTACATTCAAGCTGTTTAAAGCATTAAGGAAAATGTAAAACTTTTTCTATGCTATTATGATGCTCAAAGATGAGTTTTAACTGATTAAATTCTTGACTACACGGAAACTTCCTTTAAGACAGTATAAAACAAAAAATACTTTAGCTGGGTTTTCACAGACAGGGTCACAAATGTATACTGTTCATGCAGGAAAACACAGAGATGATCTCATCACAGATAGGTCTTTTCATCGCTAACCCTATTCTTTTGAACCATTAAAAGCTTCCTGGGAAGCTACTTTTCGAAGGTGTTAGTTTCAACACTGATCTCCCTTCTGAGAGAACAAAAAAATTAAGAGCATTTTACAGTATTATCACAGTCATAATGGATTCTGAAGAAAAAGCGAAAGGTTCGGCTCTTTTATCTGCAGGGTACTAATCTCTGTTTAATGCTCGCAAAAGGAAAGCGAGAGAGGAACAGAGCGATAATGTGGGAGGCAGGAGAGGTGATACAGCTAAATCAATAGCGAGCAATGCCATTGTTGTTTGTGGCATTCCTCTGCTACGCCGCTGTAAAGAGACTCTATAGATTCAGTCATTAGCAGCTGTTACTCGGCCAGATTCTGCCGGGATCTCATTCTTCATTTTACAGAGGACATCACAGATAACTGCATAACACTTGAATGCGTGCCAAGCCATGATATGGCAAATGTAGATAAAGTCAATATGTAGATAAATATCAGGTGTCCACATAAAAAAAAATATTTAGATGTATAGGAGATGTTGTGTGTTAGTAAATCTTGAGAGGACATAAACTGTACACATAGACTGTAAAAAATATAGATGTAGTGTCCGTGCTGTCACCCATAGGTTTGTGAAGAGCTTTTTTGAATCAATAGTTTGATGAGGTAGTGATAAACGGGATGTGCAAACATCTATTTGTGGTGGCTAATTTTAATTTTGTGGCGGACTGAGAAATAAATGAATGTATGGGAATGCACGATGACGCTCTCACTTGTATGATGTCACAGCAGTAGGCAGCACAAATATAACGACACGCCTATAATCCCTCCCACTCTGAAATTTTTACTAAACTCAATAGAAAAGCTAACCATGCCAAAGTGAGGTGAGCTGACCTGACCCTAACCAAACCTTGGGGTACTATGCAATGGAAAAGTGCCATTAGTACCTCAAAGTTACACATCTTTACTGTAAATGGTACCTATATGGTACATATAAGAGTAAACTGATTTCTTTGCTACTTATTATTATAAATACAAATTACTTCAGAATTGTATTTACTGTAGCACATGCCTAGTCTCAGCACTTTAAGTGTGTCACTAAGGTCTCAGGGGAGAAATGCACTCCACTAGAGTATTAAACAGTAACTAGGGGGACTTAAACCGGTGACACTAATGATTTCACTGGCTGAATTAACAGCTAATAGTTTTTCTGAACAGCAAAAGCATTGGTGCGCAGAGGCCAGTAATAACCATTGTTATCTAAGTGCACGGGAAGTGAGATAGCACTGAAATTGGACTAATTATAATGGGTTTCACATAATGTATTTACACATTAAATGCTGTAAATGTAATAAAAAATATACAGTAAAAGGGACATCAGTTACCCTGCAAATTAACAGGTTAAAGTACTGTACAGAGTCCTGTAATGGGTCAGGTACCTGCGGATACCCGCACAAAAGTGTCTAAAACAGGTGAATTGTGACATTTCTAAAATTCACAGGCGGGGATGCGGGCGGATAATTATCTCTGTGCAGGCGGGTACCCGCGGATACCCGCAAAAAGGGTCTAAAACGGATGGATTGTGACATTCCTAAAAATCACGTCACCACCACTGCGACAGTGCGCAACCTTTGTTGATGCTTTTCGTAGCCTAGTTGGAGCGAGCGTTGCAGGAATTGCATAAAGTTTTGCAGTTGATAGCCAGAAGCTGGTAACGTCTTCTCTTAAAAAGCATTTCGAGATGAGACTTGTAGGAGCACAGCAGGGGTTGTGTACGTAGGTTGTATTTTTTCTTGTTCTTTATTTCATTAATACTGTAGGACTTTTTGTGTATAGTTATCAGGTTCCATAGCCTATTTAGGGCCCTATAAAATCCGTTTTATTTTTTCCCAAATTCCGTTTTATTTTTTCCCAAATTCCGTTTTCCCCGTTTAAATTTTTACAAATTTCATTTTATCCGTTTTAATTTTTAGAAATTATATTTTTTACCCTTTACTGTTATTTTAGTCAAAAAAAGAGTGTGCCTTTAATGTTAATGATTAAAATGTAAATGATTTGGGGAAAAACTGGAAAACAGGATTACTTAATGACTATAAAAGATGCATTTACACACGCAGATACACACGCACACACACAACTCAACTCAATTCAATGCATTGTTTAGTGTTGTTGCAGGAGGCTGTTCGCACTTCAGACAGATGCGCGTGCACGTGTGAGAGGTGCAGTGAGACAGACGTGGATGAGAGAGTGCATGTATCTTTGCGCTCACCGTGAACAGAGTGTTGACAAAACTTACAAAATAACAGTTCTCCGGTCACATAAAAGTCATGTGAGAACTGCTCGGAACTAAGTGCTTAGCGTCGAATTTCTTAATTGTTTCGCTGACGAAAGCAGAGTCGTGGAGAGCCGCTTCGCCATGGTTTCAGTGTTTTGGAGTTGGTCTGAAACGACGGGAGGGGGCGTGTCGCCCAGATTTACTTCCCCCGGTCTGCATTTCCCCCAGACATACGTTCGTCTCCCACACAAAAACATAATTTTATTCAAAATATGTAAAATTCCTCGAAATTCCGCGTTAATACTAGATTCCGTGTTAATTAGCCAATTCCGCGATTCCGTCCGCGATTCCGTGATCGCGGAAATTATAGGGCCCTACCTATTTAGGTGCCGATGGTAGGCTACTTGAATGGCGCAATACAAAGCACACTTAAGCCTGTTTCATTAGCCCATTCATGACGCTGTTGTGATGTTGAAAGAGGTTTGAGATAAAAAATAAGCACTTTAATTGGAATGATTTTAGCGCGTGTGATTTATGTGTGTGCGGGTACGGGTCGGGTAATGGGCCAAATATTAACGGGTCTGGGCGGGTGTGGATTTAATTTTGATATTATCACAGGTGACGGGTCGGATCTATGGTGAACTTTGCGGGTACGGGCGGGAGCGGGTCTCCAAAAATGGACCCGTGCAGGACTCTCATACTCTGTATGTTAAGTGGTAATTCTTAAATAGAGGTAAAAGTCTTTGGCCACAAATATGGGAAATACTTTAATTTAGCTTCAAGTACAACTGAAGGTCTAGAAATGTACAAATATTTGGAAGTTTAAACAAATCCACAATCTATGAATCACATTCCTTCTTCACCACATCCTCGTTACTATCAGCTGAGCTCTGGCTTATCCCCATGGATACAATTAGGAAGTCTGTGATATAGAGTTTGGTGTGCAATTATCATGCTGGTTTTTCCGCAGATTAAAAATCTTTCGTTTTCATGACTGGGGTGACTTTGGCCGAACATCAAATTGTCTTTTATGTATTAACTATTTGAATGGTGAAACATGGGTACTTTTCATCTCAACACAGTTCTCAGAGGTTTCTCGCTGGCCACGTGAGATCAATTGAAAAATATACTCAATCAAATTCAAGTCCGAAGCTGTGACGAAGTTGTGACCTAGCATGTGCTCAGGTCACATCGAGCTGCAACGCTCACAAAAGATACGTGGGTTTGATTCTAGCCAGAGTTATGATCCCATTACCCTTATACACTATAGTCATTTTTCAGTATTCCACCAGTTTACCGTAGATTTTTTATTTCCCCTGGTAGTTCGGTCCATCAGCTCTAACTGCGTTAAATACTGAAGGGTTGGTAAATGTTTGTTGATATGCCAAACGCAATATTTCATTTACTCAGGTCACCAAAGTTTATTAAAGTGATGGTTTAATTAAATGAGATTCAATAGTGTTTCAAAGAGACGGATGATTGCTGTTCTTTCAAAATGCCAGGAGATATGCATATACGCTATAAAAAAGCTAATGAAATTAATTTGTCTCGGGGAGCATGTAATTGTATCAGCATCGCTGTTTTGTCTGACAGACAGTTTTTTAATTCTGAAAACATATAAGTGCTTTACTAAGAGTTAAATATAAACCAGTGCAGTGACTTTTCGTTTATTAGCCCAAACAGAGTTGTATATTGAATTTCAACTTGAGATGTCTAAGCTTTACTATTGTATAGTTAGTACTTGCTTATGTACCAGGACAAAAGATTGCACATTGATCTCTTATTACACTTACGAATACTGCAGAGACAGCCTAACAGTATATAAACACAATATACAGTAAACAAATCAGTGGTTAATATGTTAGCTCAATATAAATATAGTGCTGGTAATATAGCACTATACAGCATCAGGCCATCAGTAAAAGCCAGTTTTAGTTGTTTTAATGTCTTTTTTTGTCTTTACTCTTTTAAGACAGTCCAGGGCATGTTAGTCACCAGAGAGACACATCAAAGTGAGGGTGACCTACTCCCTTGCTGACAGGGGTCACATCTCACATCTGACCCATGACCTACAGTATGATGTCTGTGTTCCTGTCTCTTAATTTTAACAGAGACTGGTTATATGCCGATAACTGTTTTAAAAAGTCCATTTAGTCAGCTCTTAGGACAACATGATCTCACGGAAAGTCGTGTTTTAGTCATGAAAAATTTTATTAATTTATTTGTGTCCATGGCACGAAATGCAGCTTTTTTATGCCTTGAGCACGAATGTCTTTGTCGTGTCACTCGCACAAATTTCTATAAATAGACTTACTTTTTGTGTCATTTTTTGTATTCTTTTTTCCTATTTTTAAATCATTGTCGCTTCGCTTGGGGTTAGGATGTACTTTTATTTGTTGGTTTCTACATGTATTTCTTCTGCTTTTATAACTATTCTTGTCTGGAATTGGGGTTAGAGTTGGGGTTTAGGTAAGGATGTCTAAAATGTAACAGAAAGTGATTCTAACCCCAACCCCAAGCGACAATGGTAAGAAAATAGGAAAAATTATGAGAGAACAATACATAAAATGAAACGAAAAAGAAAGTTGTGCAGCAAACACAAAAATTTTGTATACTGTAGATGTTTTCAAAGCTAGCAGACATTTACATTTTAAATGAACATTTAAGCTTTTATTTAAAGTGCTTATACCTTGGATCATGACATTTGCATTGCTAATGTAATGTGTTACCAATTAAGCTGCAGGAACACTGACTCAGATATGGACTTAAAGTCACAAAACTTAAGTTTGTCTACACAAGGCCTTTCAAATTGCACAGTGCTGGCATCTTTACATTGTTTCATTCAGGTTTTTTAGCAGTATGATCGGGTTGCACTTAGTGGCAAGTACTCCCACAGGCAGACTCTTCAATACACCTCACCTTTCATTCTTTCACGACCTGTCACTCAGACAACAGAAAGTTCACCCTCTCACTATTCATTGGATTGAAAACCACAATGCTTTTCAACTTTAACGTAATATTTATTTATTTTTGGCAAAGCAACGTTGTAGAGAAAAAATACTGGGTGTAGATTCCTACTCTGTGTCTTTTTCTTTGATAGCCTTAGTTGTCTGGTTTCACCTATTTCATTTTTTTCTTAATATTCTCCCTTTCGGCTGTCAGTATGATGGAGCGAGAGATGCTACACTTTCGCTTTCTGCTGAGAGAAAACAATTGACATACTGCTGTCAGGCCCTGGGCACACTGGGTGATGAGAGCAATTTTTCCCCCAGAGGTTTGTGGAAAACAAAAGATGAAAAAAAAATCAGATGAGCCTGTGAACCTCGAAGAACACAAGAAAAAATCACAAACATGTATGTTACCATAGATTTTCACAGTATGGTAATCATCCCAGAAAACATTGCGGTTTCACATTATTCAATTACAATGACCCTTACTGTATATGAATAAAAACTGAACAATTTGACTGAACTAAAGCTTTATTGCAAGCAAATTTGAACTAATTTTTAAGAAATTATATAGTTATCCTTCTGAATTTTTATTTTTATTTTTACTAATTTTTAAATAGTTTTTTAATTATTATTATTAGGGCTGTCAAAAGATTAATCATGGTTAATCGCATACAAAAAAGTTTGTGTTTGCATAATATTTTTGCGTGTGCTGTGTGTAAATATTATGTATATTAAAAAAAGTTATATTAATATAAATTATATCAAAATCTATGTACACATGTAAATGTTTCTAAAATACATGCATCCATGTATGTGTATTTATATATACAAATAATTACACACAGTGTAGACACATATATTATGCAAACACAAACTTTTATTTTGTATGCGATTAATCATGATTAATCTTTTGACAGTACTTATTATTATTATTATTATTTATTTAATAATAATAAAACTAATAATAATAATAATAATAATATTTTTCTGTCATCATTTTTTGAAGTTAAATCAAACGTTTATTTTGATGAGTTGTAGTGTAGGACTGTAAGTTTGAGAGTCTATTTAGCAGTGGTTTTTTTTAATTCATAAAATATAAAGTTTATCTCAGAGCAGCTCTGGAGATGTTCAAACGTTTATGCAGATGCTGAAAACAAACCACGAGCGCCATCCGTACTTCAGAATGTAGTCAACGAAACGGCACCGCTCATTAATTTAGAAACATGCAGAGACAAGCAGACTAATATTTATATAATGTCTTTTTACATTTTAATTTTGACAGACACATACTCAACTTTTCATTTTCCATCTATAAATCTATGCGTTGCACATGCCACGTCGCATCTGTACCAGGATTCCCTCTGGATGGCGAAAATCATTCAGCCATATGTTATAAACACGACATAAGGACGGATGGTGTTTTTGAATATGAAAAAAAATCAGTTCAGTGTATTTCTTCCTTTTGCATCCACCTTATATATAACAGCCTCAGTCACTGTCATTTTCTCCACTGCACATGTGTGCACTGTATATGCAAGTTTAGCACGTGAGCAGCCAAGTGGAAAGAATACAGTTGCGTACTGTATGCTCATGTGAATTTTTTTTTAATACTGTAGATAAGTGAATGTTTCTGATATGATAACCGTACACATACAAACCATGACAGACTGTCAAACCGTAAACACTACAATACTGCACCAAGTAAAAGATAACATGAGAATGCCTGGTTGTGTGATTTGTAAGTGTGTTTTGTGTAGGTTTTGCAAAAAAAATGCTCAAAAAAATTAGTCATTTGGTAGTGTGTTTGTAAATTTGCGAATGGTTACAAAGTGAGAACGTGTACAAAAGCTGTCAGTGGGGCAGTACCCTTTCAAAAATAACACCTTTGTACCTTAAAGGTGCATATTGGTACTTCAAATGGTACGTATTGGTATCTCAAATATATATACCTTTTTTTTTTTAAATGTGTAGGAAACCTTGAATAGAAACATTTTATAGAGCTGCATCCTTCACACCGTCTGTTGATGCTTTTTGGAAGTACACACTGTTTGGTTTGTGAGGGTAGGGTGGGTATCTGTTTTGTATTATAGGATTTAATGTACTTATTTTTATGGCCTCAAAGGTAATAGATAAATACACATCTGTGAAATGCCATAGCTATGGCTGACCTCTTCAATATATGAGGAAAATTCAACCACGGTAATTGCTGAAAATGATTTTTCAGTCCGCAATGAAAAAATCTATATATTGAGTAAAGTCTCATTTCCATGGTACCTTTCCTCATTGAAAAACCAACTCACACGGCTGAGCCCGTGCGTAACGCAATAGATTCAAGTCCGAACTCCATGATATTCACAGAACTGGAATTTGCGGTTATTTGAAGTGGAGCGTTAAACCCATTATACACAGTTTTTTTGTGTTAGGATATATATATATATATATATATATATATACATATATAATATATAAAAATATATATAATAAATATAGAATCTCATTAACTAATAATAATAGCACAACAACATCAGTGAAACTCATAAAAAAAATATATATATATATATATATATATATATATTATTTGTATTTATGGGTTTCACTGTTGTTGTTGTGCTATTATTATTAGTTAATGAGATTCTATATTTTATTTTATTCACTTAGTTCTGGTCCTCTAATTCAATTACCCAGGCAGTGATCCATATTTTGTATTTAGTGAAAGCGTTATGGCATTTGTTGCACTCTGGTTATTTGTGTAGACCAAACTAATAGATGGAGGAATGCATGGAATTGTGTTATTTTGCCTCGGATTATGGTTTGTAATGGAATATAAACAGAATTGGAAACAGAAAACCTGGAATGGATCTGAAATGCTTTAATTGTTGTGGCCCCACAGCGCTCTGTATTTGTAAGCATGGCAAAGCAGGACAAAATATATATATATATATATATATATATATATATATATATATATATATATATATCTTCCACCTGCCAATCTGAAATCTTTACTGTCTAGATTTAAAACCAACCTTGCAGTCATACTGAATATTAGCATGGCTGTAATCATCCACAACTGACTTTAAGCTATGCTGATATTCAGAACCGCAGCACTCTTACTCGTCTGACATTGCTTAATGATTTAGAAACGCTGGCGAGAAAGTTTAGTCTAAGAGTGAAGAATGCATATAGAAAGTCTGTAAAACAGCTGCCCTAATGCGTTTGAGATTTGAGCCATTCTTCACAGCGTAGCTCGGAGACCAGCATGCAACATCTGTTTTCACCAGACTACAGAACCAGCAGAAATGCCACCTCACTGTGACGGTGGTGTCGGGACACATGCAAAGTGACAGCCGGAGCTCTTCGTGCTGGGTGATCTCCACCATCCAGCGGTAGAGAAACGTTTCTTTTGGCACTGATATATCATCCGCACTCATGGATGGTTACACGGCAGCCGGCTGATGCAGCCCCAGTGGAGTGGTGGGAGTGATTTATTCAGGCAGAAATGTCTACTGATTGTGCTCAGATTTGAAAGCAAGGACGTTCTCCTTTTATTTTTTGCATAGGGCGTGCTTTTACATTGTACTCTGTGGAGCTTTCGTTTCATATTGTAAGAGGATGCATTTATAGTGATAATAGAGTTCAGTGATTAAACAACAGTGTTTGGATAATCTTGCTTGGGTTTAATGCAGAAAAATTTAAAGGGGGCGTGCGTGCACCCCAAAGCTTTTACGCCGACGGCGGCAAATGTTTTACAATTGTTTTGTGATTGTCTGGCGTTTCAGACGCTTTTAAAAGCTTTGGTGTGCACACCCCCTAAGGATCTTAGCTTCACTCTTAAACATGCCGGTTGTTTCAACCCATGATTGGGTAAGGACAAACTCAACTGTTGTTATAAATTAACCTACACTGTAAAATTTTCTTGTTGCACACATAACTTAAGCTAATTCAACTTTATTTTTATAATTTATTGCAACTCCTCACTAGTCAAGAAAGTTGAAATGAATTGTATCAAGTTGATATAATGTGAAAAATGGGACATCTGTAAAATTGATGGTCAATTGGATTACTCCGTGCCATCCCCTTCCTCGTCGTCCGGTGCACATTACTTTGCTTTCTTTTTAATTAATGGGTCAACAAAAAATTTCAATTTTCAGATGTGTTTACTATGAGCAAATGTGGCTTCAAACTGCATAGCTCCACAAAAATTGATCCAGCTGTACAAAACTCACTGATATAAAGCGAGTTTTGGCTTAGCTTGCTTAAAGTTCAGAAAACTTTATAACAATTAACAGCGTTTTGTGCGGGAACTCCTTTTATTTGGCGGCAGTTACTTGCGCATGGTTCAAGAGACTTCTGGATGCCAGAGACTCAGGATTTTTGGTCATATCGCCCTCCCCTAACATGGAGCATTCAGACAGGACTAAAATCACTGAAAAGCAGGGCCGTGCAGAGACAATTGGAGGGGCAGGTGCTCAAAAAATAAAAAGGGCACTTTGCTCGCTGACACGCAAGCACACAACTAAAACAAATAATAAAGTAACACAGAATAGAAAGATGATTTTAAGTCTAACGTTTTCCTTTATTTTCCTTGCAAATAGAGTGAGAGAGAAAAATCTATATAGACTGAGTTTTATATCTATATATTTATGCATTTGGCAGCCACTTTTATCCAAAACGACTTACAGTGCATTTCATTTTGTGTTTGTGTGTGTCAACAGTATATGCAGTTTTGAAATTATATGATATTATTGCATTGTGACATTAAGATATTATTACGTTTACAGTCTTGTGTTTTTTTGTCATATTTAAAATATTATTCTATTCTATTCTAATCCTGTTCGAAATTTGCATACAAAGAGAGTAGCCTATAGTTTTGAATCGTGTTTGTGTTGTGTTTTTGCACACTTTGATGCCTTGATGACACGGCAATAAAATAATGACATTCATCTCTCCTTTCATTCATTTTATGAAGCCTCTAGTACTTTCTTTATTTTCAGGTAAACTAAAACTGGTTACAAAGCTGGAGAGTTTTTGACCGAGTTAATAATTTAGCACGAGTATAGCTAAATTACCCAACATCAGCTCCCATTGTCTTTAATCAAAGGCGAGTCCAGGAATCGTAAATTCAATATGATACAAAAATTAAACGAGTTTTTTTTACCGTATTCATCGGATCTTGCTCCTCCAACAAACTCCGCGTGACAGGTGGATGACATTAGAACAGCGCGAGAGCGATTTGAAATCAAACTCCTCCGTATGATTTCCCGAATATTTCTCGCGGTACTTTGATGTCATGTGCGTTTCGGTCCTTGCATTGCTGTGAAGTTGAGCACACCTAAAAACTCGAGACAGCTACCTGTATGAACTCCCGGCAGAGAACGTCCCTGCCTTTGCCTCATCCATTGTTTTTATATGGGAAGAATGTTTTATTTTCAGCGTGAGAAATGCAAGGTGTGGCGTCACTGGCGTGTAAACTGGCTGAAGTGCGTGTGTCTCCCGCCGAATGCGTGAGACTTGAGAGCCCTGTTTGCATCTAACGTTAGATGTTAATACACACAGACAGCAATAAACAAAAGCTGTGCATGCTCTCCTCACGTTGTTCTTGTAAAATAATAATAATATAACAAGCATATCGCTTCGGTTCAATGCCGGCTCGAGGGGGATCCTCCCTGTCCTGCGCACCGCGTCGTGCACGTGTGGGCGCTGCCAGCGCTGTGAGCTAGCTAGTGATGATCGTCCCTAAAGAGATTGTCCAATGAAAGGTCAAAACGTCATCATGTGACTAATTTTATTTGCGTCTAAATTATTTTTTATTAATTTTATTAATAGTTAGATTGGGCAGGCCTTCACAAAAGGGCATTTAATTACAAAAAAATGCCTTGACAAAAAGGGCACTTTGGTCATCCAGGGGTAAAGGGGCAGGTGCTTGGGCACCCGCCGCCCCCCCCTCTGCACGTGCCTGCTGAAAAGCTCTAATAAAAATTGCTTTACCCCACCTCAATCCCATAGGGCTAAAGACTTTTCTGGATTCAGGATCACATTTCTGTATGTTACAGTAGCATCATAGAGATGTTCAAACTTATTGACAAATTTCCAAATACTGATCGCATTATAAAAGGCATGTTTTGATGCTGTGAATTTTTAAGCTTGTGTCTCTTAGCACCCACCTTGATGTGTGGATACTTTAATTCGAACTCGCTTTTCTATCTGAACGCTATTTGTCTGTCTCTACAAGAAGTATTTGCTTTATTACACGCATGAGCGGTTTTAATAATGTCTGTTTTTGTGCCCTTTCACTTATTCTTATATAATCAGCAGCAAATGGTCTGTGATGTCATTTTGGCACATAACTTGAATAATTTGTATTTGAGTGTAATAATTTTATGATGCTCATTAAAGCCTGAGAATTTCCGATTCAACAGTTAATCGCTAGCTGCAATGTAAAAAAGCGACGTAAATAAACAGTTTCATTAAACTGTCAGCTGCGAGCCTTTGAAACATTCTGAATGCTCAATTATCTGCTTGAGTCACAGTGAATGACTGTTTAAATGCTTTCTCAAAAGATTTCTTTTTGACCTGTAGATGAGAATAACTCAGTGCACTCAAATTAAAATAAGTTGAATATTAACTCTTTGCATAGCAATTCAGAAATCCCAAACGTGTGATATCACGATGCGGTTAGCTTGATAAAACAATTAAAACATGCTGGCCTGATCTATTACTTTGTCGATTAACCCAGCGCCTGCTTATCATCTGGAGATCTCCGAGAAATATGCCCAGGTGTGTTTCGCTAATGGCTATCCTTCATCACACAGACGGCAAGTGTCAACCCAGCAGAGATTTTGAAACCATTAGCATAACAATACTGAAAATTGGCCTGCCATGTTATATCCAAACTTTTGGGAGATAAAAGCTGTGCAATATGCTGCACATACAGTATCTAAAGGTAGAAGCTTTTTAAAGCATTACAGGATTAGTCCATTTTCTTTAAAAGAAAAATCCAGATAATTTACTCACCAGAATGTCATCCAAAATGTTGATGTCCTTCTTTGTTCGGTCGAGAAGAAATTGTTTTTAATGGACCCCAATACTTAACAGTTTTAATGCAGTTTAAAATTGCAGTTTCAAAGGACTCTAAACAATCCCAAATGAGGCATAAGGGTCTTATGTAGCAAAATTATTGTCATTTTTGGAAACAACAACTTCTTGTCTATCTCCGGTCCTGTGACGCGCCAGCGCGGCTTCACGTAATTCGTCATCATGTCAAGAGGTCACGGATGACGTATGCGAAACTCCGCCCCAGTGTTTACAAGTGTGGAGAAAGAGGACCGTTCCGATGTTGTTGTATGTCGAATGAATCTAATTAATGCCTTTGTGTCAGTTTATTGTTTAAAATGGTCAGCAAATGTGCGTTTCATATATGTAACACATGACCTTTCCACGTCATCTCGCAATTACTTGAGGTCGCCCTGGCTCGTCACACAGCCGGAGGAAGAAGAGAAGTCATGGATTAAAAGTGCATTTTTTTTCTTGCCAAAAATAACAATCGTTTCACTAGATAAGACCCTTATGCCTCGTTTGGGATCGTTTAGAGTTCTTTGAAACTGCAATTTGAAACTGCATTAAAACTGTTAAGCGTTGGGGTCCATTAAAGTCCATTAAAATGAGAAAAATCCTGGAATGTTTTCCTTAAAAAACATAATTTCTTCTCGACTGAACAAAGAAAGACATCCACATTTTTGATGACATGGTGGTGAGTAGATTATCTGGATTTTTTTAATCCTAATCCTTCAAATTCTGCAATGAGTATTTTGTTGGATAACATAAACCTTCAAAAATATTTCAGTTTTAGATACTAAAGATTTGCCCTTGTGGTTTTCACCTTTGGATTCAATGCGCAGCAGGCCTTTATTTCACCACAAATTCCAGCATTTGCCGAAAACAATTTCCATGTGTTGCTTTCAAAACGGTGCATTTGATGCAAGAGGAGGCAGTTGATGGATGTCAATCTCAGCGTTCACTCATCCTTCTCACATCTGGGCTTATCTGAATAAGGAATGCACCACGACAGGGATCTGCTTTACGGAAAATGATCAGATCTGGGACTCGCTTTGTCTTTCTCTTACCATCTGTGGGGAACACTGTGTTTATTCAGTTATGTTAAATAACTTCACTGCGCACTGTGAAACAAACAAAGAAAAATAAATATGCACATTCCTTAAATTTTCATGGAAAATCAGGGAAGAACTTGGAAAGAATAATTATCTCTCCAAGCAGTTTGTCTTCTAAAAAATAGCCTTAAGCTTAAACAAAAGGAAGTGGGTCAATCAATCTAGTTTTTCAAAAGAAACCATTTAAGGCATTTTAAACAGTGCAGCTTCTGGGCTAACCAAACATTGCACATTGTTTTATTCAGAAGTGTGTGTGTGTACCATAGATAATATGAGAAGAGATTTATAAACAATCACAAATAAGCAGCAGTTTTTATTTTTCAATAGACCGAAATCAGATTGCCAGTGCCATATTTCATATTTCTCCATACATGTAGTGTAGATATTTATTTGTGCTTTGTTTTGTGGTGTTATTGTCACTGATTTATTTGGGGTACTTTTTACAAAAAAGAAAAAGCAGAACATCCAACACAATTTCATGGCAACTATTTTACGCTTATAAATCATATAATTTGTTTTAATATGATCCTCTATTCTCCTCAATTGTGTTGGGTTTTAAGGGGTGTGGCTTTATTATTGCTTTTTTCCTTAATAATTGTACGATTCACATTGTACAATTCATATCAATTAGCCATCTCGTAAATTAGTTATGAATTCCCGCGAGGTCAGGCTTGAGTCTGTTATAAACATTAGACGTGACATGCCACTTCACATTTTAACATAATTATATTTAATCTACTTTCCCACTTAAGCCTTATTACCATTTAATGACCAGGTGAATTAAATAACAAGCTCATAATAAGAAATGACATATTTCATCGTGTGATGTTTCCTGCTGATCTTCACTATAAAGGATTTTCAGCCGACTCACACTGTGTAATGTACTCAGCACACGCTCCATAAATCTACTATAATGGAGGATTTCTGATATGATGTTGCCTTAGGCTTGCAACATTAGAGTTAGGTTAATATAGAAACCATTATCATATCTCATAGTCCTCAGCTGCTAGTGTCAACAAAAATATGTGAGTATATACTGTACAGTGTGGTTCAAAAGTCTGAGGACACTTTCAATGTTCGGTTATTCTGCATTCATATTTGGAAAGATGGTCATCTGAATGTTGTTAAACAATTATTGGTGGGCCATAAATTGCAAAAAGGTTTATAAAGTGGAAGCTAATATTCAATATATTGTTTATTCAAGTATTATAAACCTACACTGGAGTGTTTGTTTGCTATTAGAGAAACTACATATTGTTTCTGTTGTACCTGGGACTTTTTGTTTTAAAGGGTGTTTGATTACATCCATTGATTGATACAAGAAGGTCTTCAATGAAATCTAGTACAGAATGAGAAATGAGATAGCATTGTCATCATTTATGCAGTTGTTCACCATTGCATAAATGCCCTTGTTTGCACCCGTTTTAGTCTCTTCTTGCATGTACCTACAGTGATCCATACACATTGATTTCTCTTTTTTACTTTCTTTTCTGTGTGTGTCTATATATGTGATGTTTGCACAAACGATCTTCACCCACTGTGCAGCCTACTTATATATAAGAATCTTCTCCCATTTCGCACAGCAATTCATCTTAGACTTTGTTTAAACCTGCACAGCACAACTGTTGTAATAATTATATAGGTGTTGCATTTTTTCTTTTAATATGTATGTTTGCATCACACCTCTCAATCATCATTTTTAGTGAAACAAACAGATGTCACTTGTTTCTTCTTGTAGGAATTTTCCCCATTGAAATGCACAACTGTAACGACTGAAATCCAAATTAGCAGGCAAGATAATGTAGTCAAGGGAGGGCGGGTTAATAAAAAAGATAGTCCAACCACACAACAAGACAAAAGGTTAATCCAAAAAAATAGTAATTCGGTAAACAGGCACAATTGTCATAACGTAAAACATGGACATTGAACAATGGCAATGACTACTGTATGAATGCTCGGTACGCAGGTAACTGCGCAGGCTGCATACGTCATCAAGCCTGGGTTATTTAAGTTAACTGAGCATTACATTCGCAAGTCATAAGCATCTTACAACAGTTTATGATTAACTAAGAATAATAGTCAACTTTATAATTGTTAATATTTTGAAATAAGACAGGCTTGATGACGTATGCAGACTACGAATGCGGCCTTCGAACAGAGGGTATGCATGTGATGTCACCCTCGGCCAAAGTGACTGCGGTTACGCCCACTGAGTGGCAAAAGACAAAGCGGCAGAATTGTGTACAGTGTGAAATCAGCAAATACACGGGGAAACGCATCTAAATGGGAAAAGGCTGTTGTGCGTTAGACTGTACTAACAGATTTAACAAGAATTCTGCCAAAAACACTGAAAGGAGAAGTTATTGGATCGTCCATGTCAACGTCCACTGTTATACTGACATTTTTGCGGCCACCGCTAGAACAGCCAGCCATTTTGCTAAATGTTTTGCCATTCAACAGTGCGAGCTTCTGCATGGTCACTTGGAAAAGTAATGTCATTGCATACCCTCTATTGAGAAACGGCCTATATATTTAACAAACAGGAAGTGGATGTAGTGTGTCCATAGTCCTGATTGGGAGAGGGTGCCCCTTGGTGATGGGATGAGTGGAAACACTTAAACTTAACTGTGCATTCAGACCGCCACCGGCGAGAGAGTCAAAGTGGCCAGAAGTCATTCATTTTCAATGAAAGCCAGCGGCACGGCGCGTCATGTACAGCGTGAGCGTCGAGGAGAGTTGAAATCAGCTCAACTTTATGGTAATGTGATATGACGCGGTTCGGCGGCAACCAATCGGAAGGCGGATATGTTCACCGGCAACCAATCGGAAGGCAGAAACCTCCGCCTGAGAGGAGTTCAGAGAATGCATTCGAGCGTCAGAGCGTCCATTACAACTTTTCTTTAGCGTCGTTGTCAGGGCAGCCAGAGCTTTTATTGACGCTCTCGCCGGTGGCGGTCTGAATGCACAGTAAGTCTCCCAGACTGGTCTGGTTTTAGAAGCTGGTTAGACTGAAAAAAAGCTTGGAAAGTCAACCAGACCTGCATTATACAGTTGAGACCAGAACACAAACTAAGGCTGGTTTTAGCTTTTTATAGCGAGGATGAAAATGCAAGTGGTCCACTGGTGTCTATGTCCTGAAGAATGAACTTGTAAAGACTACTCTTTGGACTGAGCTGACCACTGTCTTTTTAATGAATGCAGAACATCTGTTATGGTGTGTTTACACCAACCGCGTTTCAGGCGGCAAAATCGCGTCTACCGCGCCTAGTTTGCCGCTTGAACAGTTTGAATGCATTCGCGCGTGTAGAGCGAAGTAGACGCGCGGAAAAAGCAAGCATTTGACGCGCGTCAGAGGCAAAATCCGCTTCTTGTGGGAGGGGCAAGTGCTATGCAGTTGGCTGTTTGCAAGATGACTTATGTTGATTGTGCATTTATCAAGATTGTTACCAGTTTGTATTTGGTAACCTTACCATAGGGGGAAAATAAATGGCGCGGGTCGATAAACGTCACGTGACTCAAAAGTGAAGTGTGTATTACAACTTACCAGGTTGCCCAATGTCCTCACTGACACTCTTCCAAGCGAGTTCCTTTTTATTCCTGTCTCCTCTATAGAAATAGGAACTTGTGTCGTATAGCTCCAGGTGACTGCTTACGGACAATATCAAGCGTTGGTTGAATGAGTGACTCCGGGTGGGGCTGCCGCCACAGCAGCAAGCAGGCTCCTGATTGGTTAACGCGGCGCGAAATTCCGCCAAAGTTAAAATTTTTCAACTCGGGTGTCAGCCGCAAATTCGCGTCAACCGCAAAATGCACAAAAAGCACCATTCGAGGTAACGTGCACAACTCTCAATTTGCGCCTTTCGCACGAGCTAGATGCGCAAATGAGCCGGAAACGCGTCTTCCGCGCCAAACGCCTCTTCCGCGGGACCTCCAGACGTGCATCAATGCGTCTTCACATTGACTTAACATTGAAATCACTCGCACCACAGTTGGTGTAAACGCAGCTTTAGACCAAAAGCTAAATTCAAAGCTTTTCTAGGCTTTTGAAGCTCTCCTGCCAGTAACCTGCAGTTACCTGACAGCCTAGCTGATTATTAAATGATTATGAATGCCCAGTGACTGATAGATGTCTGATCTCACAGTGTCACCTTCTTTCAGTCCAGACACGTTTTCAGTTCCAGCGCGCTGCATTGGATGCTGATCTAAGACTCTTGTCCAGATAAACACTCTGGACAGATGTCTGTTTGACAGCCTGGGTGTCCCTGGGCATGTGTGTGTGCGCGCGTGTGTGTGTGTAGAGGATCATGTATTTTTTGTAGTTCTTCATGCACTTGTATGTGAACATTTGGTATAAAATATACAATATAGAACTACTGACAGAATCTAATTTGTAAACCCTTTTTCATGTATGCACACTAGAGATCCAAAGGTGCAAGAATTTGGAGCATATCTCAGACACATTCCCATAGTGGGACTCTCATTTAGCAGTAAATAGCTAAAAAACTGTAGACACCACATTCTGTTATAATTTAAATGTAGATGGGAGGAATAAAAGTCAGGTCATTTGCACTGTCTGTTTGGCTGATTTTAAGTATCATTAAAGTTCTAAGTATAATAGGTTTACTGTGATGGGTCATTTAATGTTATTCAATATACAGTAACTCCATAAATGTAATGTTTAAAATGATTTGTAAACATTTGGCCGAATATCTTCCCTCACAAAAGCATGTACAGTAGTTTACAACTCTTAATATTGCTGCCCTTGCTGTAATCAAGGGCATTTACTCTGGATCACACACACATCAAACATTGCACCCCTTCTTTGAGATGGATATCTTTAGACTGCAGATTTATTCCCGCTTGTTTACTTCAGCGGCTGAGTCAAGAGAAATGACATTTAATGCTTGACCTACAAGTCCACTGTAATGTTTAACAGTTATTACAGGCTTAACAACTTCAGAGTACTTTCTCTCAAAATCATTATCATGTCAATATCTCTCTCATTCTCTTGCATTTGACCAGGTCAATGGAAACTGATTTACAGAAAAAAACCTCTATTGTTCAGTGTGGTGAGGTGAGATCTGTAAATGACGTAAAGCAATAGTTGGGCCTATTTTGAGTTATATTGAGTTGTTGAGCGGCATAAATAAAAACAAACTGAAATTTTAAATAATGTGTAACAAAGGCAGGCAAGTCGCAAACGCAAGTGCTCTTTAAACAACATAATAAATGAAGTGATACAATGATAATACTGTATGGTTAAAACAGAAAACAAAACAAGGAACCAAACCTGATAATCTACATACAACGACTGACAAGACAACTGAAACACTGGACTTATGCTGCGTTCCAGGCAGGTTTTTGAGCCCGTGAATTACGACTTCAAAACCACGACTCACGACTCTATGCGTTCCAGGCAGCCTGTAACCCGTGTTTTTCCAACCTTCTACCTGTGAAAGTGCACTGGAACGGCAGTCAAACCCGTCACTTCCCACCCGTGAACTCGTACTAGATCGATGTACTCCCAGTTCAGAGTCGTGAGTCGTGGTTTTGAAGTCGTGGTTTTGAAGTCGTGATTTACGGGTTACAGGTTGCCTGGAACGCAGCATTATATACACACACATGGGTGAACAGGATAACAAGACACACCTGAGAAACAAAAGTGGACAAAAAAAACTACTAGAGACTACAAACATGGCAAACAATGACAGGACTTCAAAATAAGAGACATGAATTGGAGCCTTGCGATTCAGAATTGATGTCAGACAGGTATTTTTAAATGGGGAATGTGATGCATCGTCACAGCCATAATTGTTATCAGAAATAAACTACTCTAAAAGGACTTGTTATTGATTCCTTACAGAGATTACAGGAAGGTATGTTTGTTCCACAAAAGTCGTTTGTTTATTTACTGCTGAAATCGTTGCCATGGTTGCTCGCCTGGCCCTGAGTTATCTTCGGGTTTGTGTGTGTTTATTGGTCTGGCTAGCGAATAAACTGATCTCTGGATCAAATACCTTGTCAGGAACAGGAAGTGCTGAGCCACTCGGTTCGCCACTCGGTCCGCCACTCGGTCCGCCACTCGGTCCGCCACCCGGTCCGCCACTCAAGACAGGTTATGGATGATTTTAAAAGGCATCAATTTAAAGTTTAATTTTTCAATTTGACTATTAAAACCCTAATGTTTAAATCCAATCAGTGTCTTTTTTAGCCATTCTAGTCTTTACTTTTCTAGCCATTTAGTCTATAAAATGCTGTCAATGTTCACATTCCACAAACATATTATTACATCAATATAATAAAATAAAAAGTAAATAATACAGAGTTTGTTGTTTTAATATATTTTTTTAAAACACTTCTTAGTATTTTGGTGACTCTAGCATAAGTTTAAATGAGAATTTTTTCATTAGCCCTTGAATAAGGACAGACTCTTTGTATCTGACTGTAAGCACATCAGTATATTGTCCAGTCTTGCATGGACAGACTGGTGCATTGTTGATCTGCAGCCCCATCAATCACTGGACAGCTGCAGAAGGAAACAATAGGGCAGCCAATCAGAGCAGAGTGTGGCTGGGTCGACTCCAGTTGAAACCTCTGGAGAGCTCGGATATCCGGGAGCTCTGCTCGACTGTCACTCTTATCTGACATGCTGTAGCATACACACACATACCAACTTTAAATGAAGATGTAAACATATGCACTGACTCTACAGTGAAGGTCATGGAGAGAGTGTACACAAATCTAAAGTTTGCATCAGATTCACTCAAGTGTAGGTGCTTTTATCTGGTCAGTTTTTAAAGAGGACATTGCTGTATCCTTAGCTGTCTGTGATATCATATGTAGTTTAGCTTTTTATGGACAAAATAAAATAAAAATTTAATGGAGCGGTGGAAATAAATAAATAAATTCACACATTTATGTTTAAAATAATCACTGTAATGAAATGATAAAATGTTGTTTGGTTGAATCGAAAGCATGCCTTAATTTGTTATAATTGGACATGGCATTATGGCGCCTAGGAACCCTGTCTTAAATCTGAAGCTGGGGTTTTTAACCTGGGTCTGATTCCCCTAGAGGCCTCCAGAAGGTCCAAGGGTAAAGGTTCTCAAAATAGGGGTCCAGGGAACCTCAAGGGGATTCCAAAAGTTTCTAAGGCAGGCATTTTCAAACTGGGGTATGGGGACCGCTACGGTTTGTTTGTTTGTTTGTTTGTTTGTTTTTATTTTGTTTTATGGTAATGTAGATGGTCCTAGGGCAGGCGTTTTCAAAATAAGGTCTGGGGAACCCCTGGGGGCTTCCAGAAGATCCTAAGGCAGGGGTTTTCAAACTGGGGTATGGGGACCGCTAGGGTCATCCAGAAGGTCCTAGGGCAGGCGTTTTCAAAATAAGGTCTGGGGAACCCCTGGGGGCTTCCAGAAGATCCTAAGGCAGGGGTTTTCAAACTGGGGTATGGGAACTGCTAGGGTCATTCAGAAGGTCCTAGGGCAGGCATTTTCAAAATAAGGTCTGGGGAACCCCTGGGTGCTTCCAGATGGTCCTAGGGCAAGCATTTTCAAAATAAGGTCTGGGGAACCCTTGGGGGGCTTCCAGAAGGTCCTAAGGAAGGGGTTTTCAAAATGGGGTCTGGTGACCCCTATAGACCTCTAGATGGTCCAATGGTAAGGGTTTTCAAACTGGGCCTAGGGATCCCTTGAGGCCTACTGAAGGTCCAAAAAAACAAGGGCAAAAGACAAGGGTAAAAAAGACACAATTTTGGCTTTAATAATCTAAATCAGGGGTCTCCAACCTCATTGTGAGCAAGGGCTACCACAATGGATAAAACAATCTGGATGGATACTTTTTTGATGTAGTCTACTTTTTCTTTTCTTTTCTTTTCTTTTACTTAAGTTTTATCATTGTTTCAAATGTTAACATACATTAAAAGAAGCCAAGCCAATATAAAAAATATTTAATAAATAAATAATAAAATTGAGGCTATTAATAGAATGTGCTTTGGCGGGCAACTCACAGACTACATGCGGTCACACTTGTTGGAGACCACTGGTCTAAACATTATTATTTCATTTTTTTAGTGTTCAAGTGTTTAACTTACCTTTCTTGCTACAAACATACAATAATTGTTTATATTTAAAATATATATATATATATATATATATATATATATATATATATATATATATATATATATATATATATATATATATATATATATATATATATGTTTACTACAGTGCCATTTATCTCACTCACTGGAGTTTGTAAGGTAATATTTTGGGTAAAACCACTATGAAACAAGATTGCTGCAATATTAATAAATCTGAATTGAAAATGCTTCTCAGGTTTTTACATTCAGCTTTACTCCTAAGGGAGCCAATTAATTTAATTTTGATAAACAATATTTTTTTTGTCCGTGTAAAATCACACCTATTATTCCTCTAACACATTCTAAACTTTTCTTTATACATAAAAATATATAAATATGCATTATATAAGTCATTCATAACATGGTATTTCACATCTCACCCCATATGTTTTCATTACTTTACATATCTTCCCATCTTACAAAAGCCTTGACTGAACATTGTACATAACAACAGGGAATTAATTACTTTCAGACATATATGCCTACTTTGAATGCTGTTATGTCTCGCAGGTTTTTATTTTCTCTGTGGAAGAGAAAGGTGAAGCAGGAAATAACAAACCAATGGATCACAAAGTTAATTTAGACTCAAGGGCCTCGTGAGAAAGTTATGATTCCTTAGACGTGCTGCACCTGTGAGAAACACTTATCAGGAAACGCACTCTCTTTGTCCTAAGGCAAATTGTTTATGACATTTGTTTACATTAAAGGAAGTGAAGGATGTCCCAGCGAGTCCGTATCCCTCTTCATTAACTTAGAGGCAACTGTAGAGGCAACTTTACACATCATTACTAATACAGAAGCCTGAAGCAGACAGCAAACAGACAGTAAATCACTGCCTCCCATTGTCATTCCATTAACAGTAAAAGAAGAAAGAGTACAGACAATTGCGGTAATGTGGGTTTGTCTTACCATCATTTTTTTGGGAAAACAGGAAGGTAGGAAAATGACTCCCTGCGCTTGTACTGTATGATAAAAAGAAATTCAAATAAAACATGTGCCTTGGGAGACACGATCCAAAATACAAATGATATATACTAGAATTTGTTTTTATTTTATTTTTTACTTTTTATTTATTTTTTTTAGAGCTCAATAAGCTTGGAGATCCAGATTTTACTACATACCGGTATGGTGAACATAAAACTTTTGATAGATACTGTAGCTAGAAGCTCAGGATCCCATATTTAAAGGAAAACACCACAGTTTTTCAATATTTTACTATGTTTTTACCTCAGCTTAGACAAATGAATACATACCTATCTTTATTCAATGCATGCACTTACGCATTGTATAGTGCGTTGTGAATGTGTTAGCATTTAGCCTAGCCCCATTCATTCCTTAGGATCCAAACAGGGATGAATTTAGAAGCCACCAAACACTTCCATGTTTTCCCTATTTAAAGACTCTTACATGAGTAGTTACACGAGTAAGTATGGTGGCACAAAATAAAACGTGGCAATTTTTAAGCGGATAAATAATGAGAACTATATTGCATGGCGGAAAAGCACTTAGTTTGCAACACTTCGACCTCGGGCGCTGTAATATTGACGGAAGATTGAGTGAGACGGGGAGTAGTGATGATGATGATGGTTGATCATGAAGGCTAGTTAAAGTTAGCAAACTAAACACTGACACATAGATGAACAATGAAGTTCAATGAAGTAACAATAATATCTGCAACAATTTATTGTTTTATTGAATAATTAAAGGTGCTCTACAGTAAGCGAATCTGTGTTACATCACTTTTTGTTGACGTTCAAAGTGTTGTCAAACAAAACGGAGCGTAGCTTACAGCTCCCCTCCATGCTTTCTGAAAGAGTCATGAACGTGCCCAAACCCAACTCAGATCCTTCTTATTATTTTTTGGCTGGAACACTTTGTTATGTTTCGTGGTGGTAGGTTTTACCACTTTGTTTTTGTTGCAGTTTGTGAAGCATGGGCTGTCTACAGAGACCACATTTTTGTATTAAGGGGACAGGCAGCTAGCAGATAGTAAGGAGATGTTTACTGCATGAAACAAAAATGTTTTATGGCTTAAAATGTGTAAATTCGCTTAGAGCACCTTTAAGTAAATATAGTTTCTTTGTCTTGTGTCAGCCATCATACTGTAACTTCCCTATGGTTTATATGGTCTATAGTTGTTTATTGCAATTCGCTTAAATTGGTTCACCTTTAAATCAGACAGTTTGAAGGGGGCCGGATGCTCTGCCTAAGCAGTTCATCTGACATCATCAGAAAATTATTTTTTTAAGATTTTGATTAAAACATTTTATACACTAATAAATAGTTTATAATTAACATTGCAATATTCCATTAAAAAATAATAATTGTCAGTTTTGAAACTGTGGGGACTTTAATAGATAGTTTTAATTTAGATTTGTGTAATTCTGTGGATGCAAGCTACAGTATAATAGTAGTTTGTGTGACATTGATGTATAAGAAAAATCCAATCTGGGCAAAGCTTCAAGAAACATTAGTTTTATAGTGAAATTAATTGTTACTTTGTTGCTTGATACTCAAGCAATGTCAAGGATTTTAATAAGAAGCGGGTCTTATTATTAGCCGGCTACACATCATATTTCACATTTGCTCTCCCTTTGAAGTGTAATTAGGGTCATTATGTACACAGCAATTATTTTCATGAAATTTTGAAGATGTGAATTTTCAAGAGGAAAATGGGTCTCCGGTCCAATTAATCCATTGCTAATAACCTTCAGAACGAGTAAGAAAAAGCTAATGCACCGCAAACCTATTAGCAGGCTCAACCACTGGACTTCTGTCCCTGGCTTTATGAAACATTAGGTACTCGTGTATGATCTTGTGCTTGTGTGTACAGTATGAGTAAATTACGCTGGTGTTTGTTCAAAGTTGTTGCTGTAATTAGAGACTGGTGGCTGACACGCCAACAAAGCTGTAAACCCTTTGGCGCTCGACATGTTAGTGTGTTAGCTTCACCAGCCCCGGGCTTCCATTAACCTGCGTGAACCGTGCTCCTTGGTAACGCTATCCCATAATATATCAGCTCGAGCTGGGGTCAGAATGAGGAGGGTTGCCAGAAAATAGAGTTTGCCCTTAATTACCTTCAACGTGAGCTTTGGATGAATGGATGCAGGGGTTTAATATGTTGGGGTGATAGAAATCTGTTCAAAAGTTGAAATGTAATTATCTGACCACCTGTTTATCGCTCTAGTCGAATCTGATAGGCCTATTGAAGTCGATCTCGTGTATCGCTGGGGATAAAATGAGGTCTGTGGCATTAGAGGGCCGATTGTCCACCAGATGATGCTATAGATAGTCATTTGCATGCCCTCATTAGAAAATTTTTATACTCCCATTTGTTCATGTTTTGTTTGTCCTAAATTTATGATTTTCAGTCATTCAGCCAAACACAGGCTATAAAATTTGTGACCCTCTCTGTGAAATCCAGGCTAACGTCCCATGATCTAATGAGATTTGCATCAAAGTTTGATTACAGGCATTGATTTCACTTTCATTTCAATATTTGCATGACCTTTCTCAGTCAAAATTAAATATATCAGGGTTATATTTTCACAGAATGTCCTTTACATTATATATGATGATTTATGTATATACATTTATGTCTATATAATGTATATAAATAAGCTGAAGTATTTTGTAAAACAGCTCATTTCTTAGAAGGCATGTGGACCTATACACTCACCTAAAGGATTATTAGGAACACCATACTAATACTGTGTTTGACCCCCTTTCGCCTTCAGAACTGTCTTATTTCTACGTGGCATTGATTCAACAAGGTGCTGAAAGCATTCTTTAGAAATGTTGGCCCATATTGATAGGATAGCATCTTGCAGTTTATGGAGATTTGTGGGATGCACATCCAGGGTACGAAGCTCCCGTTCCACCACATCTCAAATATTCTCTATTAGGTTGAGATTTGGTGCCTGTGGGGGCCATTTTACTACAGTGAACTCATTGTCATGTTCAAGAAACCAGTTTGAAATGATTCAAGCTTTGTGACATGGTGCATTATCCTGCTGGAAGAAGCCATCAGAAGATGGGTACATGGTGGCCATAAAGGGATGGACATGGTCAGAAACAATGCTCAGGTAGGCTGTGGCATTTAAACGATGCCCAATTGGCACTAAGGGGCCTAAAGTGTGCCAAGAAAAAATCCCCCACACCATAACACCACCACCAGCAGCCTACACAGTGGTAACAAGGCATGATGGATCCATGTTCTCATTCTGTTTACGCCAAATTCTGACTCTACCATCTGAATGTCTCAACAGAAATCGAGACTCATCAGACCAGGCAACATTTTTCCAGTCTTCAACTGTCCAATTTTGGTGAGCTCGTGCAAATTGTAGCCTCTTTTTCCTATTGGTAGTGGAGATGAGTGGTACCTGGTAGGGTCTTCAGCTGTTATAGCCCATCCGCCTCAAGGTTGGGCGTGTTGTGATTTCACAAATGCTTTGCTGCATACCTCGGTTGTAACGAGTGGTTATTTCAGTCACAGTTGCTCTTCTATCAGCTTGAATCAGTCGGCCCATTCTCCTCTGACCTCTAGCATCAACAAGGCATTTTCGCACACAGAACTGCCGCATACTGGGATGTTTTTCCCTTTTCACACCATTCTTTGTAAACCCCAGAAATGGTGGTGTGTGAAAATCCCAGTAACTGAGTAGATTGTGAAAAACTCAGACCGGCCCATCTGGCACCAACAACCATGCCACGCTCAAAATTGCTTAAATCACCTTTCTTTCCCATTCTGACATTCATTTTGGAGTTCAGGAGATCGCCTTGACCAGGACCACACCCTTAAATGTATTGATGCAACTGGTTGATAAGATAATTGCATTCATGAGAAATTGAACAGGTGTTCCTAATAATCCTTTAGGTGAGTGTATTTGGTTAATGTATATGTGACTCTCTATTTAAACTAGGGCATTTAACTATTGATATCATTTCACACACATCTCATATTTAGATATGATGAAAGGCGGATAAAATTCACATTATTTATACATTTTCCAGCCTCTTTCTATATTAATCAATATATGTAAAGATGGTACTTAGGAATGCACAGTTTAACATACTGTAGATGTGCTTTATTTTTATAACAGCTATGCTTCACACACATTACTGTATCTCTCTCGTAAACCACAGATCCAGTATCATTTTGATGGTGTGTGCTGTTGGTGATAGCGGTGCATTGGTATGGTACAGAGAAGTGATTTATGTCCTCCGCTGTCCCTACTGATTCATTGATTCATTTCCAGTCATACCTGGTTAATTCAACAACAATGTGCCACATTGTGTTGATCGTTATGTCACCAAGTCAACGCATGTTGTTTTAATAGTGCAGAGGTTGTAAGAAGTCATCACTGCCCACATCGTTTATTCGGGCAATGAAATCATCCAATGATGCATTTGTCATTTTGAGCATTTTAAGTACTGGAAAATTTTTCGACTCCGGTTGTAGCATGCATGTGTGGCTGTCATTTGTTGATAAGCTTTTCTTTTGGACTTTCTCTCTTTTTGTATCTTTTGATTGCATTGAGCTGTTAATGGTGGATGGCATCAATCCCTTCACAAACAGACCGCATGAGAAAACTGGGCCGGGCTGCTGTATCTTTCCTCCTCCGCCTGTACGCTGCTTCTCTGATGTTTTTAATTTCATCTCTGCAGATCATATTCACAGTGACCATGAACAATTTCACACATGAGATCTCATGCCAAACAGCGTGTGAATGTTGTGTGTTTGCAAAATGGGAATGCAGAATTCGGGATGAGCAAAATAGGATGCAATTTCATATTCATGGGAAGATTTAGAGTCTGAAAGATTGCTATTTCCCAAATATTAAATGCTTATTGAAATGCTATATTAAAAACACAGGAACGAGCCCAAACGCATTTATCTAACAAACTGAAATCGAGCTATCTATAAAAACAGATCTACTTGACAGCTCACATATTTTTTTCTTTTATATTTTTTAATAAATTATTAATGGAAATCAATCAGCTTGTTTATATGGTACGACAGTCCACAATCATACTGTGTACTGTATGTCTATACAAAAAATATATATTTATAAACAAATATATGTAAAAATTAATGTCGTCAACAACAACTATCTTGATTATCAGTTAATTGGATGATTTTTTTTATTAAATGAATAAAATGCTGTGTCTTTCAAAAGACATTTATTTCAAGCCTGAAAATAAACTGAAAGTTATTAATCAAATAAGCTAAAAGGTTAGATTTTCTTGCTTACATTAAAGCACACAAGACAATTTTTGGAGCATTATTAAATCACGCTGAGTTAACATGGCTCATTAGGTTTTGCACAATTTTAAGAGGTCCATGCCAGTTTTGATAGTACATACACATACAAAAAACTGCCCTTTAGAAATGCCTTGCAAAAATTGAAGGGCTTAGATGCAAAACTTTCTAAGTCTGTCTGACATGTTTTCTTGTACATTAGCATTTTTTATCAGACTCTTAATGGATTCTGCCAACAAACTGATATTTCTGAATGGTCTGAGGCCGGGATAAAGTGGATTTGAAGTAAACATATTTGATGGACTTATAATATGTGCAGAGAGCACTCTGTTAATATCATTAACTCATTTTTGATGGAGGTGGCATTTAGTGGCTTTTGCATCTGCACTCCTCAATTGAAATTGTAAATTGGTTGCTATAGTAGTGTGCAAGACAACTTTGGGCAATCGATTGGCCACTCGTGGCCTAATGCTGCGTTCACACCAGCTGCGGTAGATGCGTCAAGAGCGAGTGATTTCAATGTTAAGTCAATGTGAAGACGCATTGACGGGCGCCTGGAAGTCTCGCGGCGATTCCGTCTCATTCGCATGTCTAGTTTGTATGAATGGCGCAAATTGAAAGATGCCGCTGCAAACACGCGAGTTGAAAAATTTGAACTTTGGCGGAAAAACGCAAAACAATAACCAATCAGGAGCTTGCTCTAGTAGTGACATGATTACAGAAAGTGAGTGAAGTCGCAGAAGCCCCTCCCATGACTTGAATTTTCGCGTGAATGTCTCGATGACTACAATTTCACGTGGGCCTTTCATGCACGAATGAAGCGAGTAAACTCAAACTGTTCAAGTGGCAAATTAGGCACGGTACATGCAAATTTGACGCCTCAAACGCAGATGGTGTGAACCCACGGTAAGGGTAGAGTCATGCTTGAAATCTGAAAGTTGTAGGTTCGAATCTCGTGGTCCCCAGTTGCCGCGGTGATAGATGCCCGCAGCTCCAGGTTTGTTTGTGTGTGTTCATGACTCACTGGATGGGTTAACTCTTTCCCCACCAAGAGAAAATATTTCCCTGCCAATAACACTTACCTGAGTTTTACGGTAATATGTAATTCTGTTATCCACTATACTGTAAAAAAAATTCAGTAGAAATTATAGTGATATTGCAGCTGGGTTGCCGGTAACTTACCGTAGATTTAAATTCATGTTATTTACTGGCAAAATTTTGTTCAAAGTTAAATGAACATTAAACATTTACAAGTCTTTGTCTTTACAGAGTAAAACTAAAAAACAGCATCAAGCAAAACATTCTGGGAAACAAAACCTGAAGCAAAAAACAGAAAAAGGTTGATGATGATTTCTGGTTCCCAGAATGCTTTGCATGAGGCTGTTATTGTAAAGTTTTATTCTGTAAAGATAAAGACTTGTTAATATTTAAAATGTATTTAACTTTGAACAAATTCTTGCCAATAAATAACATAAATTTAAAACAGCGGTAAGTTACCGGCAACCCAGCTGCAATTTCTAAGGAATTTTTTTACAGTGTAGATTACCCAATTTATAAAAAACTGAAGCAAAAAATAATTTAACAACATTTCAAACTCTGTGTATGTTTTGATCATCATTCTGAATCTGATCTCAAACAAATGTCCTTTACAAAAATGCAATATTTTAGCTTTTTGTTCAACATTTTTTATTTTTGAAGAAACCCAACCATATTTAAGAGGTTTAACAAATGAAGATAGGATAAGACGTTTTTTCCCTGTTTTGTTTGTTTGTTTGAAAGCAGAGGGTCTGTTCTTTTTAATTTGATATATTTGTATGTTTATATATTTCTAGAAGAAAATTTTCCTGGAAGACATTTTGTGAAACTTTTATAAAAATCACAAAAAATGCTGCCCGGCAGGGAATGAGTTAAAAGCAAACGGCACATTTCAAGTTTGTGTTACATTGGTCATTACGGCACTTTTACTTCACTTACAGTTCTTCTTTGTCTCTTTCTTAATTTAATTTGTGAGGAAAAATTTGTGTTAAATGAAATTATGTGCAAAATAAATTATTTTTTACTAGTAGTCTTAAACTTTTACACCCCCGTATATAACGTATATAAAATCCCCGCATGATTTGTCTTTTTATCTTGCTTCATAATCATCTTCAAAAAGTTACCCACTTTTCATTTTATCTTTCGCTTTCATTTTTATCTTTTCTATAATCAATTCTCAACAGTCAGATGTAAGTTTTCATTACTGGGGTGAGATGAATTATGAACTGATAAGATGATAATCTATTGTTGAAATCAAAAGGGCCCATTACTTAGAGCTAAAAATGTTGTAATTATTCTCATAAACTTGATTCTAGCACACTTCATGCTTTCATTTGACAGCTACATTTTTCAAAATGCTTTTAATCCTTTACAAGTGTATCCATCATCTTCACCTCAGTCACTACCAACACACACACACGCACACATAATCAAATGTACCTGGGGGCTCTGGCAAATCAGACCTGACAGATGCTCACAGAATTGGATGGAGGAAAAACAGAATTTGATCTTGCATAGAGTCTGATCACTCAGGTTTACTTCAGTCGAGACCTGACTATGATTAAAATGCCCCCATCAGCTTTCAGGAAACACCCAGGTGACAGTCAGCAGCCAACAGGACAAGATGTGCTCATCAAGCACAGGTGCACATAAAGATAGGAGACAAAAGAGAGCTAGTTAAGTCCCTTTTGATTTTTGTTGATTGTATGTTTTTGCTGCTGGCATTGACTACAATGTCAATGTTCCATATATATATATAGTTGTTATAGCAATACCTTGTTTATGGATGTTTCATTCATTACACTTTTTTTTTTTTTGCGCAAAGTAAGATAGAAATGAAGAGCATCATAATAGCAAAACACCTGAAGCAAAAGTACTTTGTCAAAGTGCCGTAAGTGATTACAAACCTCGAGATATTGGCTAGGTAAAGTTAATGTTGATATTCTAGTCCCCTGCTCCTCATAGACAAGACTGAACACATCAGCATTAAACAGAAGCTAACATCAGTGTCATTTTAATAATCTCAGTGATCCACATTTATTTCATCTTAAAATGGCTTGCGAGTAGTGACTTGTAAAAACTCATTGGGGAACCTGGGGTGTTTTAGCACCTTCACTAAAGGAATCATGCAAATCAGGTAACAAAGCAAACATCCCCTGCACAAATTCTGCCGAATGTAATTTGTGTGGCACAATTCCCCAAAGAAGTTGGTTTTGAGAGATCGTGAAGGATGCGTCAGACTGCCGTGATCTGTTCAGCATCACATCATCCAAAAAGTGATGCAGTTCTTAAAAATGCTGAAAGTAATGAAAGAATCAAATTCTTTATTCAATCATCATTTGTTGATGTTGAAATCTTTGCGAATATACGAAATCGATTTTAAATAAGGATTGCATGGATTTCCATTTCCAAGTTTTCAATTACGTGAAAAGCATTGAATTGCTGCTTTTTCATTATCATGGCCCGCATACTGTGAGAAAATAATTTTATACATAACACTGACTTTACTGCTTTTAGAGAAAAGTAATTCTTGGCAGAATGCTGAAGGGAGGGAGTTAACCATCATACCATAATGATCATGCTGGGTATGTGATGTGTTTACCTCGGGCAAGGTGAATCACACTCATAACCCTCCAATAACAACCAGTAATCTTTCCCCATAGTGCAAAGGCTTGTGTGTCTATTATTATTATCGTGTACATACTGTAGTTTTAAAAAATAGAAATAAAGCAACACAGAGACAAATTTAAACACTCCTACATGCTGACCTATGCAAAACAAAGATAATGAGCTTAACTTGTGTTATTTACAGTGCTGTGTATTTCAGAGTGCGCAATGTCCCCTTGTCTCTGTTCCTTTGTTGGCTATATAGCTTACGCTTTGTATGCCAATTTGGCTTTACATATTTGGTATTTGGAGAAAAAGTATTATGCAGATAAATAAAACCATGCAATGTTTGGATTAAAAGAAAATGAATTGTAGCCTTGTGGCTTTTTAAAGACAGGTGGTTCACCAGTGAGCCATTTGGTATTTATTCGCATTTAATTCTTGCACTAAATATTCATCTTGACAACGGCTGTATCATTTGAAAGCTCAAGGACTCATGATTCGGTATTTGAATGATGTTGTAAAATAGCACAGCTGCAGCAATAATGTTTTCAGAATTTGTGTCAGAAGTGAACATTAAAAACATGCAAATTTAAAGGTATTTTATAATCTCCAAGTGGCCTTTTCATGAGGATGTTTTGTACCAATACTTGCTATTTACATTTTTAGGATAATTACATCTTCAGGTTTGTGCTTTAAAAAACGAGCCGGTCTTAATTGATGGTATTTCAGATAGTAATACTGTCTGACGCACGGTGCACAGATGAGAGAATGAGCAGCTCATCATTATGGTCACTCCGCTAGTGAGCATCAGAGAGACAGCGTGCTATTTGCCAAGGGCTGAAGTATTTGTTCAGTCGAAAATGTCACATGGACGAGTAAATCTATTTTTGTGGCAGGCTTCTCCTTTGTCTTTCTCTCTGGAACACGATGAAATTTGTTTTAGGATTGAACAGTGAAATGCAGGTCTCT
The DNA here is from genome assembly GCF_030506205.2 of Paramisgurnus dabryanus. Taxonomy (NCBI): domain Eukaryota; kingdom Metazoa; phylum Chordata; class Actinopteri; order Cypriniformes; family Cobitidae; genus Paramisgurnus; species Paramisgurnus dabryanus. The sequence continues at coordinate 18,779,001 of NC_133358.1, read as the reverse complement.
TTGTAATGCGTCTCACCGTGATCCTGATAGATGATCCATCTGATTTCCACTGTTTCAGCTTTCCACAAATACCCTGGAAAATCAACGTTTGTTTGCCCAGTCTGACTGAGGCGGATCTTCTCTAGAGTTTCAGAAAAATTTTGTACTGTGTACAAAAACCACCAACAGAGACAAACCCAGCATGCATAGACGTCATTTTACGGTCTAGGTTAACTATAGACTCAATATCTGTCTGGCTTTGAGGAACCTAAAATCAAAATTTGGTTGCATGTTGTTTTTGCCAAAATAACTTGCGAAATATAAGATTCCATCATGTAAGCAGTCAACACTGATTAAAGATTTGATTAAGGTGTTTGGTTTTTATTTATTTTTCTGTTTTTTTTGGCTGTTTCATTTTTACTGACAGCCCAAATTTCAACTCGTTTTAGCCTAGATATCTGGGCTGTGTTTGAACAGCTATTTCACACTTGTTTTTTTTTTTTGCTACAGAACAAAAAATCAGTGAAAACTTCTAAAACAAACTTCCAGATTATGATGATGTAACGACTATTGTTAGGGCCCTAGATGTGTGGATCCTATTTTTCTTCAAAGAGTTATTATTACTACTATTATTGTTGTTGTTATTATTATTATTATTATTCTCCACATTCTGTGGGACTTTAGATGGCCTAAACATGCTCGAAAAGTCACGAAACTTTCCTCAGACTCTGTGCTCTAATTAATGTTTATTAAGACTCTATGAAGGAATTTATGTACACTATTCAGTACATCAAAATACCATTGCCATATTCCTCCTATATTTACCCACTTAAATGCATATCCCCACTGTTCACTGCTTTCCTAAGGCCATTGGCTGATGGTGGCCTTAAGTGCGTTGGCCCTTTCATCACTGCCTGCAGCTTTAATTGTTTTTTAAATTTACTCAGTAACAACTAGATAGTAACATTTGCTGATGAAGGCAGATTCATAAATTATCTAAATAGCTTTGCCAAAGTTTTTCCACGTCTTATTCCAAAATGATTTACTCTGAAATACCAGCTATTATTAATGACACACCAGTGAATCATCTCACCATGAGTCATTCTCGGACTTTTTCAAAGTATATGAAAGACTTACTTTAAAATAATTGAATAAAAAAGTACAAATCAGGTGTGTGCTGTTTTTGTTGTCGTACAGTACGAAGTATGGATGACTGATCTCTTGCATCTCTATTGCTGTCTCTTGCTTTTTAATTTACTGTAACTAAGACTTAAATACAAAGCATCTTATTAAAGGGTCAGTCCTCCTGGAGACCTGGGGTTAAGTGCTTTGCTTAGGTCAAGCTTTGTCATTGGTTACGTGTCCAACCATTTAAAAACTAGGCAACATCAAATATCATAAAGTTGTACATTTTTTTGCCTGATTAGAAGGTGTGCTTGCAATAATTAAAAAAAATGACAGTTACTTAATTTTAATAATGTTGCAGTGCTATTTCTGTTGCAATCTGAGACTACAGGGGTTTTTGAGCGATTTATCCCAGATCTTTGCCTGAGAGAAAATGTTGTACCTTAGTCGGTCCTGATGTTCAGCCCAGATTAACTGGTAATGTGATGAGTTTACAGATCAAATCTTCATCCTCCTAATCTTCTTGCAGACTATTATAAGCATGATTGTATCATGTTTGACGTTTAGGCTTTTTATCAGGATGACTACTTTCACAGTAGTCACTGAGGGACAGAGGTCAATAGCAGAACTTTGCTGTACTGGGTTTTGTTTCCCATAAAACAACTTGTTGCTTAGCCACCTTACACTGTAAAAAATTACTCTGGAGGGTGTTAAATTTAACCCATGAAAATTAGTTATAATTTAATTAAGTATATAAGCTAGCAAGTAAAATAAAAAATAATGGGTATATTCTACCTTCACTATCCAATTTTTAACAGTAATAACTGCAATACTAAAAAAATAAGTAACATATACCCCAAAATATTGGCCTTAGCACCGCAAAGTGCGCATGAATCAACATCCAGGCGGGACTCGAGTCACCATTTTTTCATATCATATCGGCGGGAGAACTGCGGTTTGTTGACAGGTAAGTTTTTATTTAACTTGTTGATATCATCATGAATGGAAATGTTAAGTTGGTTAACTGTAAAATCTACCAGAAGTTTAGTCATTTGCGTGCTTCTCTGTCTCTGTTGTTGACAGATTGATAGGTTAGAATATGTCATTCAGGTTAGCTTTGAATGAAACATCGCCCAGTTCTTGCACCTGCGAATACGAATAAATATCCATATTTATGATTAAAATATTAACTTCCATTATTATTATTTACATGTCTGAATCTCGTGAACAGCGGAGCTGCTCAATATGAGTGGTTGAACTTGAGCAAGCCACGTGACGAGAGAGAGCAGCGGACGGTTGATGTACGATACAGACGGGAGGGCGTCGAGCAGACAAACAAACAACGGTAAAGCTGTCGATGCTAGATAATTACTGTAAAAGTTTTCTTGCATTTATCTGTTAATATATTGAGTTTTGTTTTAGAAGGGATCCATTTATGAAGCCATTTTATTATTATTATTATTATTATCATTTACGGATATATACTTAACGTTGCCTTTCGCTTTTTAATGTCTGTTCAAAAAAGTATTTCGGAGTTCATATGTTATATATGAGACTTGTATATGAAGTTGAATCACTTAAAATTGAATGTAAGTACTTCTTGTTAGTGTTCAATGTTTTATGCACGTGTACTGTGAGTTATAGCATAATATGAAGTTGTATTTTTGCACTTAATAAGTTTTAAATGAAGTTGAAATGTTTGTTTGTATCGATATAGCATGCTAGTCTACTGAGGTAAATGAGATCAGTTTTTCCTCTCATATTATTGTCTTCTTTAATTTTCTAATGATAACGTGAAGAACAGTATTTAGGAATCTTGCTTTTAATGGTTTTTTAACATCTCATGAAGCCTTGGTTTATTTTGTTTTATGAAATAATATGTTCAAGAAGCTTTATGTAAAACTATGATATGTTGTATTTCACTTGAAATGTATTGGGGTTATTATACGTCCAATAATTAGTTTTAAATGTTTACAGAATGTTATTTGGTCAATAAAGCAAGCAATTTATGCAATCTTGTGCATGACTATTTTCTTATTCAACCCTCTCTGAATAAGTAATATGTAATGTTTCTTAATGGCTTATCATTATTAATAATAATTTAATAGATCTGTGCCTTAATACCAATAGGGTTAATGTTATTCATTTTTTTATAAGTAATTAGTTATGAAAAAATAGGTAGACCTTACCTAATTTTTTTTACTTTATCATAGTAATTAAATGTAGGTACTTTTTAATCAAATATATAGGATATAATTTACTCAAACAAAGTGAGTGCAAATTGTTACAACAATTTTTTTGAGTAAATTCTATAGGTTGTTTTTTACAGTGTAGCATGATCTTCAATTAATTGTCGATAAGAATAAAATCGATAAAACTGAACGATTTTTGAAAAACCAAGCACGTGTGTGAAGCGCCTGCGCAAAGCACACACAGCTGGTGAAAAAAAGTGAAACAAGAGTGCAGAAGTTAAACTAGCCATGATCACAATGATGCTCGATGCCAACCCCCACCTGGGCTTTTTAACATCATGCGAGACGAGGCTGGCTGCTAACGCAACGAAATGGCATCCGCAGTGGATCTAATAGGGTCCGATACAAAAAAACGTAATTAGTCAAAATAAAATCTTTAATTCGAGACAGTTCCATGTCGGTTTTCATTTATACTTTTGCGTCGTTGTCCGCGTCGACATGCAATCACACGCGCAGACCGCAGGCGTGTAACCACAGTAGCAGCACGAACATCAGAGAAGAAGAAACTTAGCAAGTTAACCCACAAACGAAGAAGAAACAGCAACTTGTTGTGTATGATTTGAGAAGACCAGCAATGATGGAAGTAAATAAACAGTGACTTTTGTTGCAGTTTGAGGTAAATCACTCCTCAACTTGGCCATTCTTTGTTTTCACCATCACAAACGGAAATACATATGACGCAGTTTTTTTACCTGACGGGAGGGGTTCTGGTGGACCAATCACAGCGCTTGCGGTCCGCGTAGATCTAACGCGCTGTAAAAATGTTTGTGAGATGCACATCAGGCTACACAGAGCTACGCACGCCGTAGAACCTACGCACGACTATAAATCTGGCTTTATTGCACTATTGCAGTTAACGATTATTGAATTGATTGATCGTTAAATTAAACAATTATCGAATATGGGAAATTGCATAAATTGACATCCCTAGTTCCAACCACACAATATTGCAAATAAGTAATTGGAATGATGGTTTTGGGAAGTACCCAGATAGTTGAACTATTTGTGGAAGTATAAAACAACAAAAATGCTTGTATAATGTGTACATGAAAACTTGTTATGACCATTCCACAAATTTGTAGTCTGAGCCTGAGTCTGAAAAATGGCATTTATTTATTGAATTTTCTCTGATTTCTTTTATCGCTTTCCTAATTTCAAACTTTCTCTCACTGAAAGAAACAGCCTTCAGTTTAATACAAGATTTTATGGCACCCTTGACAGTTCCTTGCTATAGTGGACTTTAGATACCACTGTTTTCATGGCTATGCTCGATCGATTCACTCATTGAAAAAGGTCTACACATTTTTTGCATTATCTTTCCTGGCTCGTGAGAGAAATCCCAAAATGCTATTGAGTTTTTAAATCATTTAATTGTTTGTTTTCGATCTCCGACTGCCACAGTTACACCATGCAGATTACGGTAATTACTCTCTCTTGACACTATAATGTCAACTGTAATTGGGCACTTCTGCTCTCCGCCAACAGGTTGAGAAGGTTCACATGACAGAGCGAGCCATTTCCACGTGTCCTTTGGGCAATAAGGATCGTCTGTTGCGAATGAGAATGATAAAAAATACAGCTCTTAGTGAGGATGGCTGTATGCGTGTCAAATGCATTTCTGTTTCACGGTCCTGGTATAAAGGCCAATCTGACTTGGGATTTGGAGACAAATAATGCTTGAACATGGCAGGTACTCATTAGAACAGGCAGTAGGCAGCAGCCGTCTCTAGTCTCTCTACCCCCTAACATATCAACAGCTCCTGTCCTTCCAGGGATAGTGATTGAATGTACCGCGCTACAGCTGAAGGCAAATATAGAGGATGTGTTGTTTGTGCTTTCATGTTGAATACACCAAACTGCCGTTATCAGTCACTTCTGCCGTGGCTGCTCTGGGATTGTTGTCTTTGCATTCAGCATAGAGTAGCTGTTTTCGAAATGTATGTGCAATTTAGTGTATCCTGTTTTCCTTCCATGTTCCAATGAAAACTTTTTTTCTGTTGGCATAGCAGAAAATCTTGAATGCTATTTTTAGCCCATTTGAAATAAAAATGAAATGATACACAAGAAAGACTATACAGTATATTAACAATATGCCATATTTCTGTTACTATAAATGCAACATTCACATACACTTTATTTTTAAGTAATTTGTATAATTAAGAACAGATTAATAATAATTAACACCATGTACTTAGGGTTGGAATTGGTGTTGGGTTTAAGGTTAGTTGTGTGTAGTTATACAATATATAATTTACTATAGTAAGTGTATGTACCATATGAAACAAAGGCACTGTTAAATAAAGTGTTACCCTACAATCAATGGCTGTGTCTGAAATAGTGCATATTTGAGGGAACAGACATTTTGTATGTGTACGAAATTATAGTGGACATTATCGAGTGCATTTATTTAATCCCATAATGCAACCGGTAATGAGTGTACAACCGATGTACACCCAACGGCTACCAGTTACAGTATCCCGTTACTGTGAGGCGCATGCCAATGAACGTGTCTCGACAAAAGACGGCATTCGTAGCGCTTCTGGCACTTAGTGTCCGAATTCACTCACTTGTTTTCATTTACTCATTCAAGTGCACTATATTAGGGAACTAATTTAGGGAATAGTGAATGTGGGTTTATGGGGCTATTTCGGACACTATAGAAACAGACGTTTTGACTTCGTCAAAAAACAATGTTAAAAACAAATGATTTTATGGGGGAGGTGCTGCTTAAAAAGCATTGTAAAGTATTTGTGGTATATGCTCATATGCAGTCAATAAAGCAACCTGAAATAATTTGCAATATAAATTTATTAGACACAATTTATAAAAACAAAAAAATTTGGGGTCAGAAATCTGTTGTTTATTGTGACCTTAGCGAGCCATTTTAGAGATTTCCGTCTTCAAGAGACACTCCACTTTTTTTTTTAAATAGGCTCATTTTTCAGCTCCCCTAGAATTAAACATTTGATTTTTACAGTTTTGGAATCCATACAGCTGATCTCTGGATCTGCCTGTACCACTTTTAGCATAGCTTAGCATAATCCATTGAATCTGATTAGACCATTAGCATTGCGCTAAAAAATAACCAAAGAGTTGTGATCTTTTTCCTATTTAAAACTTGACTCTTCTGTAGTTACATTGTGTACTGAGACTGATGGAAAATTACGCAGCGCTTAAAAATAGTCCCCTTTAGGGATGCACCGATAGGATTTTTTTGGGCCGATACCGATTTAAACAGACAACTTCTGGCCGATGCCGATACCGATATTAAACACTTGAATACAATACTACAGTTGGTCTATTAGCTAGTTTATTTCTGCATCAAATTATTTTTACTGAACATGGATTGGATCTGATTAAAATTCAACTGACCAACATAATAAGAGAGGCACAAATCAAGCTAAAACAAATATAATAAGACAGCATGACAACCTTCAAAGGTGGTTTTTGATATTCAGCATTTATTTTATTAACAACATTAACAAATTTTTTACATATAATGTATTTCTTTATGCAGTTAATTAATAAACAATCGGTATCGGCATTTCTCGTGCTATTGCCTATATGCCGATGGTTTCAAATTCATCAAAAATCGGCCGATTAATATCGGTGGCCGATACATCGGTGCATCACTAGTCCCCTTGGTAACTTTCAATAGCAGGGGACTACTTTCAGGCACTGCGTAATATCACTACGCCTGCTGCAGCCATGGTACGGCAGCAAAGTCTTGATTATTATGCCGGAATGAGAGTATAGTTCCTAGTCATATCTGCCTAGAAAATCTCAACTTAATTTTTATTTTTTTCCACGGTCTTAGTACACGATGTAACTACAGAAGAGTAAAGTTTTATTTTTTTGCGTAATGCTAATGGTCTAATCAGATTCAATGGATTGTGCTAAGCTATGCTAAAAGTGGTACTGCCAAAAATGAGCGTATAAAAAAAAGTGTCCCTTTAAGAAAATAGGATTTGGTCTCATGTGACTGAAAGGCATTGCAAATTTGGCCGCAAAGTGTAAAAACTTCTCTTAGAGGGACTTTGGATACCAGATAACTGTTGTTTATGTAAAGTTGACACCAAGAGAAATGCGTGAAAGAGAACAAAATTTGAGGATTTAATATCACTTTATAATCAATGAACACAGTGACTGTACCTGATGTGCACAATGTGATATGTATTTATTTGTTGTACGTGTTGTTTCGGGTATTAACACATGCTGCAGCTTTCCCTGACACTTTTCCTCATCTAATTAAAGTAAGACTTATCGTCATTTTCAGTCTAACACAGTATTAAGGTGCATTCACAAAGACAGCAATTATGCATGTTAAGGTCGACTAGTCGCTAAACCGTTGGTTGTTAATGTTCAGTCTCATCTGCAGTATCGTACCTCTTTGTGTTTTGCTTCACATCAACCTTACTGTCTGCACTTCCATTGGTTGAGGCCAAATCGCTCCCTGCTCATTTGCATAAACGCATCTTTCTGCTCAACAGCTGTTGTCACTCACGTTTCCCAAATTGCTAGCTCTACTTAAAATTAATGACTTTTGTGGATAAAAGTGGGAAATGACACTTTGTTGCTACAAAATACTGTCAGTGTGAATTCCAATTTACACCTGAAGAGATACGACCATTGTTTGACACATATCTAGCCAAAATCGTGTGTGTGTGTTTGTCATCTCTTGAAATCTGTGTGAAGTCAATGACTAAATTCAGTGCTAATTTACCTGCATCTATTTGAAAACAAAATACCTGTGTTGGGATTTGGGTATTTACAGTAATTTTTTATCTGTGAAACCCTCAGACCTGAGTAATGACCGGTGGACCACAGACTCCATCCTCCAAATGAGTCTAAAGTCAGCAAGACTGTCAGTAAACACCGGACTCGCTCATTTCTCCTGTACTTAGCTTGTGGCAAAGACATTTTGACTGTACCAAAACAGATAGATTTGAAATTGAAGTGCTGCTTCAGTGATTTATGTTGTCATTTTGTGTGATCATAATGTTTCCAATCTTCCTTCTTTTACAGAAAAATGTGATGAAGCCCTGGTCACACCACTCCCGCATAATGCTTTTACCAGCTCCTCTGTGTTCACCAGCGGCTATGCACCTGGATATGCCAAGTTAAACAAGAGAGGAGGTAAAAACATTTCCCTCTCACTGAGATGCACGCCCAGAAAAGTGATAATTTGACTTGCAGTAGGAACAGACTCTATTGTTTCATTACAATACCCTCACAAACACTCTTAAGCTGTTGTTTTTAATGCAAACAATATAATACAAACTTCAATTTCACAGGTGCACAGGCTTGATATAGTTTCTTGTCAGTTCAGTACACATTTGTGCGCTATATTGCACCGTTTAGTTCATCACAACAATAACTCCAGCCGTGAGTTATTGTGCAAATTACAAAAGCTCATTCCATTACACCAAACTCGCGCTTTCAGAAAAAAACACGTTCTTAAGATTAATTGGGCGAAAATCGACAACAGATGTGACAACATGGTAATCTATCTCTGTGATTTGGACATAATTGGATATTTTTTTGCTTTATTTTTTCTTGTGACTTTCTCATTGCAAATGTAATTTAATTAAACAGCAAGTTCTCACAAGTGTCTGTAACAGAATGATATTTAGGAAAAAGCTAAACGAATTACAGTAGGCTGCCAATTTGGCATGTTAATGTTGTGTGATTAATTATATGACAAAATAATTAAATAAAAATTGTCCACCATTAATCACATCCTCTTGAATTTAGAAAAAATTGTCTAACGCTGTCACTGGGGCAGTACCCTTCGGAAAGGTCCTAACATGTGCCATTTATCTACATATATGTTTGTATTTGGTACCAATATGTACCTTTGAGGTACTAATTTGAACTTATTTTGGAAGAGTACTGCCCTAGTGGCAGCTAGGGACCATTTTTTTGAAAGTGTATTTTTTTCAGGAATACATCTTAATGTTTCTGCAACCACTATACACAACAGAATGGAGTAGTCTCAGGACATGCTTTTCTAAGTTCAACTTCTTTTAACCACAGTGCCCTGACGGGACACAAATTGATGTGTTAAGTTCCTCTTGTCCAATGAACATCGATCTTTGCTCCATTAAATTAATGATATGGATATCTGCGATACCCTTCCTTTAAGGCACAATCTCAGTGGGGCTCAATGAGCCATGCATCCAAGGAATTCTGCGCTTACACTGCAAAAAATGACTTTCTTACTTAGTATTTGGTCTTGTTTTCAGTACAAATATCTAAAAATTCTTAAAGCAAGATGTATTTATGAGCAAAATGACCTAAGAAAATAAGTCTACTTTTTAGACAAAACAATACAGAATTTAGAGACTGTCCTCCAAAAAATAACGACCTCTTAAGTCATTTGTGCAAGCACCTTATTACGATTTAAAGTGATGTATTAAGGCATAAGTGTCCTCTAGCGGCAGTAGCTTATAAATACAATCTGTTGTTACTTTTTAAAGGAATAGTCTACTCATTTTCAATATTAAAATGTTATTACCTTAACTAAGAAGAGTTGATACATCCCTCTATCATCTTAGTGCGTGCACGTAAGCGCTGGAGCGCGCTGCTACACTTCGATAGCATTTAGCTTAGCCCCATTCATTCAATGGTACCGCTCAGAGATAAAGTTAGAAGTGACCAAACACATCAACGTTTTTCCTATTTAAGACGAGTAGTTATAAGAGCAAGTTTGGTGGTACAAAATAAAACGTAGCACTTTTCTAAGCGGATTTAAAAGAGGAACTATATTCAGGGTTCTAAATTAACACCCGCCAACCTGCCAAGTGCGGGTTAAAATTCATTTTGGCGGGTGTTAATAAAAACTTACTGGCCAGTTTGGCCGGTGATGCATGAGGCATTGCATGCAAGATACATAAAGCTTCGTTCTCGGACATTTATCCCTCTGGCGGTACTTCCTACATTTCCCATGAACACTGTGCCGCAATGAAACGTGATGATGTTTATACGCCAATTGGCTGCGCGCAGTTTGCAGCGAAACCAGCGCGAGAAACCATGGAAACGAGTGGAGCACGTCCACCAGAAAACAAAAGGAAGAAGGAGAACGAACGGGCAGAGCAGAGAGGATAGACTAAAAGAGAGCGGTGTCGCCACACCCCTTTACTGGGGTATGTGATCCAGTGTAAATCTTTTGTGCCCAGGTGTAAATCTCAAGTTTAAATTTTAGCAGTTAACGTTAGTGTATTCCTTTACAAAGATAATAGCGGCAAAAACAGATCTATATGCAATGCAGTTACCCAATTTACGCTTGTAAAGCGACGAAGCAGTCGCACTGAAGCGTGCACGCATGTATCCATGTCCACGCGCGTCTTTGCGTTCCTCCGCGCGCGCAACTGCATCCAAAAGGTGACGCCACGCGAATGAGTAATTATGAAAACATGACGAGAAGTAAGTTTCTAAATAATGATGCTAATCTTATTTTGACTCGATCATTATTGGCTTCTGTAGATGGACATCAGAAATGTTTTGTGCAAAGCAGGGAAAGGGAAGCAGAAAGGAGAGATGATGAGTTTAAGGGAGTAAGACAAAGTACATCCTCACCCTGTCAGGTCTCAAACATCAGAGGAAAAATCTCAGGAAACCCTCTTGTCAAGTCTATAGGATTGCATTGTTGCTGAGAAAATCAACAGATGTATGTGTTATACTGTTCTGTATTTAAGTAAAGGACATTGTATAGAAGTGTTGCACACTTCTTGCACACAGCAGGCTTTCAAAAAAAGTCAGCAAAAAATGGGAGGCCTGTGCCCCAGTAAAGCTTTATGTCTATCGACAAAGAAATGAAGAAAGCTTATGTTTCATCACAAAAATTTTGTCATGCTTTGTCAGGATTCAGTCGCATGCACGCGAAAGAAAAAACTAATTGTTGCATTCAGTGGCACTCATAATTTCTCTTATTTTCACCGGAAGAAATTTGGCTAGTGGAAATGCTGATTGGCTGGTAACTTTAGAAAGGTTTTTGCCTTATACATCAGATTAGACATTTAATGAATTTGAAAATGTAGAAACGGTTTCATAAACATTTATGGTTTTAAAGATATTTTGGATCATCTAACCCAACCACTTCTCAAGCATTAAACACAACATGCAAGTAAAAGTACAGTCATATATTTATTGCATAAAACAGTATAAAAGTATTACAAACCATTTCCGTTGCAAACCGTGCGAACTAAAGCCATACAATTACTTTATATAAAGAACTCTTTGATCAAAACGCACATTCAGATCTCATTCAAACATAAATCAACATGACGTAGTCGGTCACAAGAGCCAATAGCGCTTCACATTAGGGATGGGCATAATTAATCGACGATCGATAATTGATTGTTAAGAATTTCGTCGATGACGTTAATTTGTTATCAATTAATTGAATGCATTTTTTTTTATCTAACTCCTGTTTCACAAATACTCCGTATGCAGTGCGTTTGCGTATGTGTGGGGCGAATCCGTCAAGCACCCGTTGCAGCGCGCTGCTGACCTCTTATTCTGCATATAAAACGTTCATGTGATTGACACTTTCTGTGAACACTTTTCCGCATAAACAATAGAACAAAGCATCATTTCTTTTTCACAAAACAATATATTTTAGATATTATTTGACAGACTAGTAAATGTGGATTAAGGATGTTTAAAATCTCTAGCCTGGTGGTCAGGATCTGAATGGATCAAATCAGCAGTTTTGCAATGCTTTATTTATCTCCACATATATCATAAATAAAAATAAGCAGAGTAACTTTGCAAGTCTACCCTTCCACATTATATATTTCCTACTATGTATGTATATGATTTCCAAATAATAAACGAGAGTATTCAACGACAAAAAACGTCTCATATGGAAATAAATCCTCACAATATTATTATTTCTCAAAACTTTATGACAAAAATAAGCAACTGTATTCATACAGTTATTCAAAGACGCACACATTATTCCGCATATATTTGAATATTATACAAAAGTATTCATATAATGGCACGTCTCATATGGCAAATAAATATCCTCACATTAACATAACAGCACAATGAAATGAATAAACAGACAATGAAACAGGATTGAAATATAAATTGTATTATTATTACCGGAAAAAAAGCAATATTGCTAAAATAATCTCTGAGGTAAATGCGTCAAAAACGCTGTTACCCGCACAATAAGTCTAAATGAGCAATAAAAGTGAATAAAGCATTATTAGACCATGTCTCAAAACTTTATATGACAAAATATATTTAAAAGAAATGTATACTTACAGTTATTCAAAGATGCACACATTATTCCATATTACTCCCGTTTATGAGCACGTTTGTCTCTGGCCTCGCTCTGTTATGTAATAGATTGACAGGTGCGCATCTCCGTCTTTCAAACATATATAATTTTGTAATTACTACCTTAGGAAAATTAGCCATGATTTTATCATTGTGAAAATGGTTTTTTTTTGCAGATTAAAAAGATTTGTATTTCCGCAATTTTACTACAAATACCATGGTTATGGTATATTGTGGAGTTGGAGACCATAGTAAATTTGTGTCTACTGTTGTTTTACAACAAATAAAAACTAAAAGACTATGTTAGTATAATTAAACAATGGTGAATGGGGCTCACAAAACGCACGCTGTTTCACACATACTCTGTATGCGGAATAAGCCAAGTTAGCGCTGAGGTACCTGTGCATCCCGGTCAGTCTCCTCTGAGAGGCTGTTTTCGGCGGCGGCTGGACTGACAGTCACCATGGGTTGCGGTCGCGTCTGACCCCCAAAAATGCTTTTATTTCTCAAAAAAAATCAGTAGACTGGTGCAGAAGTTTTAGGCGAGTTACTTAAGTTAGTTATTTTTCACGAGGCTTTAAGTAGCCTAATTTGTTATAGCCTAATGTTAGGAAGGCTAATATCTTACACTTTCTTCTGGCTTGAATAATTTTGGGTTACATTTTGACAAAACCTTTCAGATCTAAGTATTATGTTTTTTGTTTAATTTAATGTTAAACATGAATCTGTTTTTTTATTTATTTTGGAAATAATGAGGTCTCTGTTTAAGAACCACAACGAACGCTGGCTCGCAGCTGCAGGTTCCGCTGCTTTAGAGCACCGCACATGCACGCACATATGTTTGAAACATAGTTTAACTGTCTGCCACAAGTTGATCTTGTAATAAAGGTCTCATCGAGGAAAAACACGCTGTATATTTGTATTCATTGCATTTTTTAAGTATAAAAGTTAAATAACAAATTGTATTATAAAAATATTAATGATTAATCGATAGTCGATCGTTAATTCTCCCGACGATCGACAAAGAAAACTTAATCGAATGCCCATCCCTACTTCACATTCTTAGTTGACGTAATGATGCGATTGGTCACGTGACACATGAAAGCCAATGCCGTTTCAAAATCATAGATGACGTAGCATCGCGGCAGTTTTTAAATCCGTGTACATCCGGATCTGATACTTACAGCGGATTGTCATCACTTTTGCATCTTTTCTTCAAATAAATCGATCGTTTGACCTTAGTACACTTGGTATATTTTTAATACATTTTTATTAAAACAGCAAAGTCACAGTTGTGACTGTTTTGTATGCTGTGTTTATATCATATAATAAATAAATGGGTATGTTATTTGCCCTAAATGCCTGAATAGTGTAATGTAAATGTAATGTAAAATACATTTAATCTTGGCGGTTTAAATTAAAAATGTTATCCCTGTGCAAAATTATACCCCAAAATATAATTTTATACCCTAATATATTGAGTTTCATCTGCTGCCGTCAGAGGCGCTAATTTACTAAATGCATCTATTGGTCGTATTTGGTAAAATGGACAAACGACCAAAGCAATCGTATGGGTTGGAGGATATGTTGACAATTTAAGTGAAATTGTGGTTAAAACAAGAAAAAATATCTACCTGTGTGGTGAGAAAAAAAATCTTGAAATAAGTTAACTTTTTTCTTAAACACTTAATTCAAGAAAAAATGTCTCACCTCATTGGCAGATATTTTTGCTTGTTTTAACCAAAATTTTACTTAAATTGTATATATTTTGTCTAAAAACTAGACTTATTTTTTTAGGTCATTTTGCTCATCAAGAAAATACATCTTGATTTAAGATTTTTTAGATATTTGTACTGAAAACAACACAAAAATACTAAGTAAGAAAGTCATTTTTTTTGCAGTGTAGATTATTGTACATTCTATATTTTTTAACTCAGCATTGAGCCATAAAGGGACAATCACAGCCATTGGGTTAAATTAACCAAGAAACTGTTTATAGTTGACCCAACAATGGATTGAAAATAACCCAGCATTTTGGGTTGAAAATGTAGATTAAAGTGAATCACAAACTCTTAACTTTTTAAGTATACTAAATCTTTAAATAAACCAAGAGTGATATTCTTTATCCGTATGTATTATTCACTTGTTCTGTGGATAAATGCACTTTGCTGCATGTTTAGTAAAATTTTAGAGGACATTTTAAGTCAAAAACTTCTTTTGAGTTTACTTCTACTTTGTTTTTTTTTACTATGGTTTTAATTGTGCTGTCTGCTGCTGCTTAGTCTTCCACATGGCAACATAATGCTAGAACTGTTTGTGATGTCTTTCTTATAGGTTTATCCTGGTCAATTCTGAAATGCAAGCAATATTATTATTGAATGTACTGTATTTGAATAAGGCCCTATACAAAACTCGACTACACATCTGAAACATTGTGCATGCTGTTTGCAAAAGTAGGCTCTCAGGGGAGAGAAGGTTCAGCTCATAATGGATCTTTTATATAGAGGTCTCTCCGTGGGGGTTTTTGTAGAGGCAGTGCGTCTCATTTTAAAGCATCTAAATTATATGTTATTTCCAAGCACGCTGAGCTCTATTATGTACACAAAATACTGCTGTATTAATTGTTGCTGTAATTACGCCAACTATTACACATGCTGCTTTAAGCGTCAATGCACAGCATGCGCCCAACTATAAACATATACGTATAAACTGGTGTAGAACGAAAACCCAGCTAAAGTAATTCATTTGTTATTTACATAAAATCATCCTACTTAATGTAAAGAACATTCTGTGAAAATATACCTTTGATATCCTTAAAACTGACTAAGTAAAGCCACTTTTCACTTCTGGTCCGTGACATATTTTTAATGGTCCAGGATTCCAGCACCTCTGCTGACCCACGAACCGTTGTGACCCCAAGGTAGAGAGCCTTTGATTTAATGCCAAAAGTGAAGATTCTGACAGTACAAAGACACACAAAGTTGACAGGTGGCTGTGCCGAATGCAGCTTCCTGGAACATGTAAGGACGGCATTTCAATTCAGCCCCCTTCTCACTGAGGGCCATTGGGTTTTGTGAGAATAAGCAATGGGATATGTCCTCTGGCACTGCCTACATCAGCAGTCAGTCACAATAGTGACACAGGGATCTCTGTTACTCTAAAGCTGCACTTGGCCTGAGGGGGCACATACAGGTACTGTAAGTGGCCAATGAACATGTTCACCTACCTGCTAGTCTGCCAGCCTTTTCTCTACAGTACTTGCTATCTTTGGAGATGCTTATAGGGAGAAGTGTTTGAAGAAATTTAAATCTAAATAGCATCAAAGTAGTCAGGAAGTTGACTTCAATCTTTGACATGGCCTTACTCATTCAATATCTCTTCAACCCTGAGGACCCTGACCCGGGTCCAGAATTATCTTATTTTGACTTAATATAAAAGATTCTTTTAATCTTTAATGCTCCGTCATGGACCCCAGTAACACATATGAGATACTGTTTGAAAGCGTAGAGTCTCTACTTTCTGCAGATATGCATCACTTTGAGATATGTTTTACTGTAAGAAAGTTATTTACACTTAATTTACACAATCACCCCCCAATATTTTTTTTATATCATTTAATATTCACATATTTCATATTTTTCAAATATGACAAACATGGGCAAGTCTTATATCAAATGAAAGCTCTCATTCTCAGAAATAAGGCTACAGTGTTTTTTTTTTGTTCTATTATAAACACATATCCATCAATCATCGAATGAATAATATGGTAAAAAATGGTCTTTTGTAAATGTGTATGTGAAACTTGAGTGTGAACTGCCTCAGATAGCACATATAGCCATGATACACCATCTTTTATTTTAGGTCGTTCTCTAAACAATGAGTCCATTCACAGCATTTTCTTTGGTTGTGTGCATATATAATCCCTTGCTATTTATTATATGTGCAAAACAAAAAATTAATATTTATATGAAAAATGTATTTTCACACCCTTCAGTAAAATGAGAATAACTTTTGAATGAGACATGCTGAGTTTTTTTGGGTGTTTACTGTCTGCTGCTGCTAACAACCAGAACTGTCTGCAGTCTGCTAGAGCACACAGAACCAGAGTTATACACTATCAAAGACAGTATTTACAACATAAAAAATAAAATTTGGTGTTTAATCATATGAAAAACAACATAAATAACAATATTTGTCACAAACAGCAGCTTTTTATGTAACTTCAAAGGGTTTTCTTTAAAATGATATAAAGAAATTGCATTTATTCCACTGTATGTGGTTATGGGGACACTTCAACTGTTTTTAGGCAGAAATTGTATACAAAAAGGGTATTATTCCTCCCTTCAGTTGGAGTAAAATAACTTTTGCATAGATTATCATAGAGAAAAAAAAACCTTTTTCCTCTGTAAGCTGGCAATTTCTGGAATCAAACAAAACTGTCTGCAGGGAGCTGAGATACCCAGGGCCAGAGTTATATACTTTCAAATAAAAACTTTAGAAAAAAAAACATCCAAAAAGCGCCTATTTATTTTTGTGTTTATTAGAGGACTGATATCACATACAACCATGTTTAGCACTTTCAACAGTGTTTTATGTAATTTCAAAGGGTTTCCTGTAAAATGATACCAAACCTTTGTATGTAAACCTCTGCATGTGGGTATGGGAAGCTTTTGAAATTGGGTAGGCCAAATTCAGGCGAAAATCCCCAAAATAGCTTCAGGGTGTTAAAGATATCAAGGTTATATTTTCACAGAATGTTTTATACGTTTTTTATGTAGAAAAAAGTAAAAAGTGTTATTGAAGATTGGTTTCTCATTACTGTAATAAGACCATAATGCATTATAACAGGGCCGTAGCTATGGGAGAATGTTGGAATGTACGGTATAGTCATTATTTGATCATGCATATTAATGATGCTTTATGGAGGAGAGGTATTCCTGTCCAGTATGCCATTCTGGACCAGATGTTATTTCCATGCAGACATGTAGTTGTCATGGATCTCACATTTTTATTTAATCATTAGGACTGCGATGCAAACTTTGGACTTTCGTTGAAATGTGACATTTTTATATTTGATGGACTGAATAATTTTCTACTGCATATTATGAATAGCAATGTCACTTGGGAGCTTCCAATGAAATCCACATCCGAACAGCCCATAATCCAAGGAAATCACATTGTCAGTTTTTTTTAAAGATAATTAGCTCCAAAACAATCACTCTGAGCTGCCCGCTTCTAATTTTACTGTACGGGTGGGCCAAGAAATGTTAGCTGTGACAGGATGTTAGCATAGGATTTTCTCTTGGACATGCCAAACTGTCAGGTTTAGCCTGGATCTCGTGGCTCCGGGGTGTTGGCATGACACCGTGATGGCCAAACCAGTGGTGAGGTAAAAGGAAAGCTCACTGGTTTTAGTTCAATGGGCAGCATCAAGGACTGTTGTAGTTAATAGGAGATTCGGCTGCCTGTATGCCAGGTCCAACTTTCTGTCTTCACCAATGATGCGTTATTTAGCCTTACTAATGTATTTTAAAGATCTCCAGGCTGAAAATAGAACAGAGAAAGCACAAAATCAATACAAAGCTGGGATTGTATTTATCTGCTTTGATGGTTGTCAGCCGGTTGTGATATCCTTCTTCGTAATGGATGCTTCTATGAATGAAACTCCATATAGATTTTAACATTATTTTAAGGTATATACAAATATATACAGAGAGATAGAGAGAGAAAGGGGGGGGGGTATTACATATAGTAGGACTCTTAAATCCTTAGACGCATTATAAATGTTAGAAATGCTGAAATATATTAAAAAGAATGTGAACTATGTAATACTGAATTGTGGGGTTAGACCGTCAAACAGTTTTTCCATTTTTCTGTTTTAAGGATTTTTTAGGCGTGCCTAATGATGGCTCGATGATGCAGTGAAACCCACGAGCATGGCCCCGCCCCTAACACAATCGCGAGCATCCATTCAGGTTGTAGCTGTATTTACAAGTTAAAAAAGACAGGCGAGCCGTTTCTCAAAACCAAGTACGCCGAACTCGGACTTGTGTCAAACTTGCAAGTTCAGACTCAGAAGAACGAACTCCTGACGCGAAATGCATTCTGGGAAACTTCGCTGTCATAAGTCCACACAAGTCTCCTCTGATGCATCCTCGATAAAATGGGCGGATCAAGAACACATCAGGGGATTTTATGTGAACTTGGGCTTGATGCGAACTTTGATTTGGAACAGTACTTGGGCCGCGACTGATGACGTTTCACAAGTCCACAAGAACACAAGTACAGACAAGAACGCATATTGAGAAACGGCTCAGGTTTTCCGGTCAGTGGGCATGGTTTTAGCGCTGACTCGCCCCAGCATTTGAGAGCAGGGAATCTTATTTTATTTACTTGCCATTTTTCTATCATTTAAATTTGGCTAGTTTTTGTTTGATTGGTCATTTTCTTACTGTATATATTTTGACATAAAGGGGTGATTCTCGCGAAATTAGACTTATGAGGTGTCATGATACATTTTAATAAAAAAGTAACTGCAAAGTAAGAGTATCAAAATAAGAAGCATACAGTTACAAACATCTCTTCATGTACTATTTTGCACATGATTTTAAATGACATCATACAAACCAATTTTGTAGTTTTTTCCACATTTAAGGGGAACATTTTTATTACCGCAACATGCCCATGACTGGATTAGAGTTCTTTGACATGGAAATATTTATAATTTAAAAATCTAATAAAAAGCTTCAGTGCATGTTATATTATAAACATTTACAGTAAAGAAACATGTGGTATTTGGTGATCATTGGTAAATGTAAAGACAATGATAAGGAATATAAATGTGTGCAAGACCAACTTTCTCATTCTGCAACAATTTTCAATCATTGTTTAAGCCCTCAAGAAACTAACATTTTCACACACAAAAAAAACAATTGTTCGAAGGGACATAATTGACTGTGACACTCAAGATGGTTAACAGTTTTTATTGTTTCCCTCCAGATAAAAGTTGAAATTTTGTTTAGTATTTGTTTTTGTTAACTTTTAAGTTCTCATTACCGAAACATGAGTTTGTAAATGCATATATTTAATGTAATATCAGGTTGTGGTAATGATCATTTTTGATAATGATAATCTAAAAATTTAAATAATTCTATAGGAAATATTTTTAAATCCTCAAAAAATAATGGTTATAGTAAGTTCAGACCTTAATCTTATATGTGCAAAAAAATTGGCTTCAAGGGCTTTTTAAAAATTCTGAAGCTGGACACCTTCTAAATCTGGATTTCGTGAGATTCACCCAAATGTGAGTCAAATAATCTCAGCAAACTGTATTATAAAATAAACTGATGTCTGTAAAAGGAACACTTTTATCTCTGTACTAAAACATAAGTAACGTAATTCTGTAAAAATATTGCACAGCCGAAAGATGAAAAAAGCGGTTGAATGAGAGACTGTCTAAGTTCAAGTTGTCGTGACCAAATCATTAAGTATCCCTGATGCAACATGCTGCTTTAATGTGGCTTTCAGAGGCATCAATCTGAATGATATTAACAGTCCCTTATCTGAGATAATATTGCCTGATCTCCACCTCTCATTGTAGTGAGATACACTCCAGATCAAAGGCTTCATGGCATATAATAGACTGATGCATTTATGTAAATATTTTCCACTGATAAGAAAATATCTGTTTATTCCAAAACGTCTCACACGCCACATTAGAGGCACCTGTATAAGTATATCATTTTGGTGTTAACCACTGAAGCATGCGATACATAAGTTATCACAAGTTCATGTTTAGATCCACACTCCACTTTTTTGAAAATATGCTAAGTTTCCAGCTTCCCTAAAGTTAAACATTTGATTTTTACCATTTTGAAATCCATTTTGCTGATCTCCGGGTCTGGCGGTACCACTTTTAGCATCAGTGTTGGGAGTAACGCATTACAAAATATAATATATTACAGTAATATATTAGTTTTTGCTGTAATGCAGTAATATAACGCATTACTAATAAAATGTTGGTAATATTTTATTCGTTACAGTCTTAGTAACGAGCGCGTTACAACAATGCATTTCAAAAATAGACGTGTTATTTTATTTTTTTTATTTTTGACCAATGCGCGCGACCAGCATCCACACAGCACAGGAAAAAGCTGCGGTTAAAATAGTAATGGCTGCGTCCCAAACAGCATACTTCCATACTATATTGTAGGCTAAAAGCACTACTTCTCGTACTCTTTGCCTACTATATAGAATGGAGGTAGGCGGTTTGGGACGTAGCGTGTGTCTGTTTCCAGGTGCTGTATGCAGCATGTTCATTTTGTCTTTAATTTTGTATTTGACGTGTTTCTTAAAGAGCCGAGGGAAGTCCGCGGCTGTATAAGCATTGACTAAAGTGGTCGCAATCAGGTTCGGTAGCGCCGCATACGCAAAATTCTGTTAATGAGAGCACTAAGTAAAAGCAGCAGAAAGTTTCTATCGGTCTCCTGTGCTGCTTGAACCTCAGAATTAAAGAGACTTTTCGAAATCTTGCCAGTAAAATCCATTTCACCACACCAGCATAACAAGGTAAGCTAACGTTGCTATGGTTCAGGCCATATACATAATAGATTGCTAGGCTATTCCTATGCTATCTACAGTTTTATTACAAAGAGAAACCTAAACTACAACATAACATTAATGTAGACTTAAACATGAATATTTAAATAGTACATTTAAACATCACTGGTTAAAGTTTTTACCAGCCTTTGTATGGGAACCTATATTCATTGTTTGGCAAAAAGCAGTGTTCCTCTGTTTGTCTGTGTTTTATTAAGCAATTATATGTTAACCTACATGTAATCCTTATATTGTACTGAAATGAGCTGTATTCCTTGAGGCCTGATCCTCCAATAGCCCTTTTTGATAAGTTGTGTCAACCCAGTGCATGCCAGGTTTGTGCTGTGAATCTGAATTAAAAGTGAATTAAAGAATAGAAATGAAAAGAGGTTGCGTGTCTTGCCATGTTATTAGTCTATAGGTTGCATTATAGTGGGCTCTAGCTTTATTGTGTTTGGTATGTCTACCATCATTTACCAGACTTTTACCAGATCATTTTGTCCATGTTTATGACTCTGACAGTCATTGTTACTGTTTTTTGCCATAAGTCTTCACTGTGCCTATTCAAAGCTCGAGGGCCAACACATAACTTCTAGATTTATAAGCATCCATAAACTACATTTTAACATTTTATAATGCCTAGTCATACTTCTGTTATCTTGATGAAAGTAACTCAAAAGTAATGCAAAAGTAGTGTAACTCATTACAGTTCAGAGTCAGGAATATTATAATGTTACTAATTACTTTCAAATGACAGTAATTTGTAATATATAATGTATTACACTTTGGAAGTAACTTGCCCAACACTGTTTAGCATAGCTTAGCATAATCCATTGAATCTGAGACCATTAGAATCGCACAAAAAATAATCAAAGAGTTTTGATATTTTTTAAAACTGGACTCTTCTGTAGTTACATCGTGTACTAAGACTGACAGACAATTAAAAGTTGTGATTTTCTAGGCAGATATGGCTAGGAACTATACTCTCATTCTGGCGTAATAATTAACTCTTTCACCGCCAGAGTTTTAAAAAAAAAGTTGCCAGCCAACGCCAGCGTTTTTCATGATTTTCACTAAAGTTTAATGCCTTCAAGAAAATGTTCTTCTTTAAATATATAAACATACTATATACCAAATGAAAGAACAGACCCTCTGCTTTCAAAAAAAAAAAAAACGTTTCATCCTACCTTCAGTGGTTCTTTTCTAATCAGCTTTTGAATATGGTTAGGTTTTTGCAAAAACACCACATTTTGAGCAAAAAGCAGAGATAATTCCATTTTTGTGACGGACTTTTCATAGAGATCCCATTCTGAGTGATCTTTAAAACAGACACGGAAATGCAGCCACTTGCCATAGGGCAATACTTCTGGGTTTAAAAAGTTGCGGAACGCCTGGTGGATAATAGCGGTATTGCGGAAAGACGGAAAATCTCGTCATTGGCAGGGAGGCGTTGGCCGCGAAAGAGTTAAGGACGTAGTGATATTTACCACTGCCCGAAAAAAGACCCTTAGTAACTTTCAATAGCAGGGGACTATTTTCAGGTACTGTGTAATATCACTACGCCTGCTGCAGCCATGTTACAGCAGCAAAATCCTTAATTATTACGCCGGAATGAGAGTATAGTTCCTAGCCATATCTGCCTAGAAATTTTTTTAATTTTTTCGTCTGTCTTAGTACACAATGTAACTACATAAGAGTCAAGTTTTAAATAGGAAAAATATTAAAACAATACTAATGGTCTAATCAGAATCAATAGATTATACTAAGCTATGCTAAAAGTGGTAGCGCCAGCCCCGGAGATCAGCTGAATGAATTCCAAAACGGTAAAAATCTAATGTTTAACTCTAAGGGAGCTGAAAAGGTACACTCTAAAAAACAAACGGTGCTATATAGCACCAAAACAGTTGCTTTGGATCGTAACGATAGAAGAACCATTTTTAGTGCCATATAGCACCGGTGAAGAACCAGTGAAGCACCAGTGAAGCACCAGTGAAGCACCTGTGTAGAACCATATAGTGCTATGTAGAACCATATGTGGTGCTATATGGCCCCTATATGGTTCTACACTGGTGCTTCACTGGTGCTTCACTGGTTCTTCACCGGTGCTATATGGCACTAAAATGGTTCTTCTATTGTTACGATCCAAAGCAACTGTTTTGGTGCTATATAGCACCGTTTGTTTTTTTAGAGTGTATCCCTTTAAGGTATTTTCCAAGAATGAACAGTTTTGTAAAATCATTCATATGCACTGTGTACTACAGCTGTCACTGGGGCAGTACCAATTAAAATGGTCCTAATATGTATCATTAGGAACAGATATGTATAAATTTGGCATCAATATGTACCTTTGAGATACTCATTAGGTGCAAATCTCAACAGCACTTCTTAAAAGGGTACATCTGGGGTGACCATTTTTTTTGACAGTGTGATTAAAACATACAGTATACTATAAGGTATTGGAGTATATTAGGAAAACGAGAACTGACCAAGTCTAAAAGACAAAATGAACTGCAGCATTAGGTCAACGCACACTCAATTATTTCCATATAACCAAAATCCAAACTCAATTACCAGACTCAATTTACAGTAATATCATATCACCAGACCTCTGCTGATCCTCCCAGTACATCATCTATGTGAAGCTGCCGTGCCGTGGTCGACTCTCATTCGGCTGGAGGGTCGTCTATTTAGCAGCTGTTCATCTGTGAGATGAGTCAGAGGAAAAGGTCAAATCTCCCTTCCGCAGAAACCTGTTTGCCCCTCACAGCTGGTATGTGGGGAAACAAAATGTCCTGTTGGAAACTAATGAGAGGGAGGGATGTGAGAAACTGAGGTGAATGACAAAGGGGAGAGAGATGTGAGCAGTGATCCATGTCTTTTAGTTCCTCTTAACTTTACATTCAAGTAGACATTTGTTTCTAGGATTATCTTACTCTTTGTCCGTAAGATATTTACTACACAGGCTTATACTGTAAAAATGTTTTGTTAGGTAACCTTTTAAGAAAACTGTTACATTAAAAAAAGAAAAGTATATTTTAATATACACTGTTAGAAAAAATTAGCTAGCTGTCACTGGAGCAGTACCCTTTAAAGGGGACATTTCACAAGACTTTTAAAGTACCCTAGAGTATGTATGTTTTAGGTCAAAATATCAAAGAGATAATTTATTATAGCATGTTAAAATTGCCACTTTGTATGTGTGAGCAAAAATGTGCCGTTTTTGGGTGTTCTTTTAAATGCAAATGAGGTGAACTCTGGACTAAATGTGAATGCTGTGGGTGGATAGTGCCGATTAAGTGTGACATCACAGTGGAGCCAAACGTCAATTACCATTTTTTTTCACATGCTTGCAGAGAGTGGTTTACCAAAACTAAGTTACTTAGTTGATCTTTTGTTTTACATTTTTAGGTTGATAGAAGCACAGGGGACCCAGTTATAGCACTTAACTCTTTCCCCGCCAGCATTTTTTTTTTAAGGTGCCAGCCAGTGCCAGTGCCAATTTTCACAAAAGTTGCCTTAACTTTTCTTCTTTAAATATCTAAACATACAATATATCAAATAAAATAACAGACCCTCTGTTTTGAAAAAAACCTTTCATTCTACATTCATTAGTTCTCTTTTTAACACCTCTTCAAAAACACAAAATTTTCAGCAAAAAAAGCTGAGATAATTAAATTTTTGTAAAAGACTTCTGAAAGAGATCAGATGTAGGGCGATCCTTAAAACATACCCAGAGTTCTTTCTCTTTCACGTGAAGGGTTACCTACGGGTTGCATAAGTTGCGGAAAGACTGAAATTCTCTTCATTGGCAGGGAAGTCCCTTTTTCTCTTAATTGACAAGATAACTCGTCAATGGCGAGGAAAGAGTTAAACATGGAAAAAGTTGGATTTTCATGATATGTCCCCTTTAAAAATCCTAGTATATATCATTTAGGTACAGATATGTATACATTTTGGTACCAATATGTACCTTTTTGTATTAATATGCATTATTTGGGAACAGTACTGTATGTATAAACTCTATAGACCCTTTTACAGCTCACGTGTTCAAATAGCCTGCGCGCGCATTTGGGCAACGGAAGTGGTGTTATTCCCCATTGGTTCTAACGTGGTAGCAACTCAGAAAGTTTATTAAAACGGTTTCCCAGCATCAAATTGTCTGGTTGTTGCGTTTGGTTGCACAAATATAATATACTAATATATGTATATATGTATCTGGCAACTTTATTTTTGGCCATCTGCTAACGTCTTCTATCCACTCCCCTATAGTACACGGATCTGGTAGCTGTGTTGAAAATGTGCATAAAGTCAACTTTTTTAAAATAACTTACTGTTTGTGTTGCTTCACTTTTGATTCTTACGATACTTCCGTTGCCTAAATGCGCGCGCATACGCTGCCACGTCATCATTGTGTACAAACAGTAAAAGGGTCTATAGGAACAAAGGCGTACTTTTGAAAGTGTACTGCCCCAGTGACAGATAGGGATCATTTTTACTAAAAGTGTAACTAAATCACATTAGGATTCAACAAAATTGACCATTCTGTCATTACAAAAAAAAACATGCTGTTATTTTGTGGAGCACAAAAGGATCATGCTTTCTATTTTAAGCTATTTTTCATCCAACGAAAGTACAGATTGCACTATGCTGTCAAAAGCTTGATGTATTTTAATATTTACCTGGTCTAGGTTCACTTCTTCAAAAAAGCTGACTGACTTCTCCTGAAAGTTTTATATTGACTTTGCACTTTTTTTTGCTCTGTGATGTCATGCAGATAAAATTAAATTTAGATGAATGTTTAATCTAAGCTTGATGGACAAGTTTTAATAATGTATGTTTCTCCCCCGACATAAAATGTTTAACTGGGGCCAAACTTCAAGCAACTGCAGTAACAGCATTTTAATCACGAGGTCAAACATATTACTCTTTGATTCATATGCAATGTACTCCCATCAATATTGGACCTTACCGGGTTGGTCTATGCCTGCGGCTTTCTGTATCTCATATCACATGTATTAGGAACTAACAACGATATTACCCTGCAAATGTTAATATTTCCATCATCTATATGCAAATAAATCTGAATATAGCTTATTAAAAATGGATTAAGGGAAAATAATATATGAATAGGCATAACAAATCTGTTATCAGTGACATAAACATTTGCTGACCTTTCTCACTTTAATGGAAAATTTATAGGCAAAGGGCAAACACCTACACCAAAAAAGTATAATTTATCATCTCTATATTCAGTCCTTCCAGAAAAACGTGAATATGCGATCGCTTGATTTAAAGCATAATCAGCCAAAGTCCGTATATTTAGGTGCATTTTTTCAAATACGCCGCACTTTCGCAGCATAAATTTAGATTTCATAATCCGCGCATTTTGTAGCAAAAATCACATATAGCTTAGCAGAAAGTTGAAAAATTTTGCATTTACCTCACACAAGTGCAGCCATGTCCCCTGTTGCCATTGGGATTATTATGAAGTGATGTGATTATGTGACATGAACATCATTGAAAAGCCACCAAAGCTGCAAACAGTTTTTGCAAGTTCCCGCAATTTTTTCGAGTTCCCGTAATTTCATTACATAAAATTGCATAATTATCTCACATATTCCATCGCATTTTTTAAGAATACATGCCGTAAGATCAAGGATTTTTGCCCGCAACAATTAAAAAAAAAAAAACTCAGCGTTTTTCTGGAAGGACTGCATATTGTGTTATCATCACAAAGTCCTGTTTACATCTATAAAGTTGCATAGAGATCCCACAGGCAGCATTTAGACAAAAAAATGCATTGCAATTCTTAGCCATTTGATTTCCTTGTTTTATCAGCGGCATCTGGGATTGTTTTTATTATTATTATTATTTTTTTATTTTTTTTTAACTGACCATGGCTCTAAAACTCAATGTGCTGTGTTGTCTTGGGGAGCATGTTTTTTTTCTCTGTCTCGGTGGCTGGTGTCCTTCTAGTGCCCTTTCCTTTGCTCTCTTTATCACATCTGAACATCTGCCTTGGTGGCAGCATGCAGGTGGCAGTGAAGTGGACGTCCCCTGACTCCCTCGCAGTCTCTTAAGCTGCCGCCTTGCACTGATCCCTGGACAAGCTAATCTACTGACCCCCTGTTTATGTTTCTCTGTTTCTCTCTCTCTGGCTGTATTCAGTGCGGCATTCTGCCTTATTTCTACCATGCATGTAATTGGTGATATAAAGGGAGTGGAATTGTTTCTAAATATAGGCGTTGCATTTGTGACCCTGTCTGTGAAACCAGGCTAAGGTCTAATAATGTAATTATGAAATGAGCATCAAAGTTTGATTTCACATGGTCTAAGTCAATAGCAAAGATATCAAGGTTATATTTTCACAGAATGTTCTTTACACTATGTAGAAAACAGTAAATCACAAAAAAGCCTTAGCTGAGTTTTCACAGGCAGAGCCCCAGTTTAAGGTCCAACCACTCTTCTAATAGTGTTTTTTGTATTATATGTGAAAACAAACAATGCAACTACTTTTTCAATGCAATAGATATCATGAACTTACAATGAAGAATACTTCTAGTTCATGTCAGTTCATGTTAAGTTCAGAACGTACTAATACATTTTCAGACTGATCTCACAGAAAGTTGTGTTATAGTCTCGAAAATTTGATTAATGTATTTGTGTCCATGGTACGCAATTCAGATTTTTTGCACCTTGAGCACAAATGTCTATTTCGTGTCACAGAGAATGAATTTCTATAAATAGACTTTCTTTTTCATTTCATTTTATGTATTGTTTTCTCATATTTTCTTCTATTTTTTATCATTTGTCGCTTGGGGTTTGGGTTAGATTAGAGGTTTGCGTTAGTATGTACTTTTAGTGGTTTCTACATGTTTTTCTTCCGCTTTTAAAACTGTTCTTGTCTGGAGTTGGGGTTAGAGTTGTGTTTGGGTTAGGATGTCTAAAAATGTAACAAAAGTGATCCTACCCCAAGCGACAATGGTAAGAAAATTGGAAAAAACAATGTGAAAACAATACATAAAATAAAACGAAAAATAAAGTCGTGCCATGGACATGAAAAACTATTTACAGAAATTCGGAGTAACACCAACATTAATTTGTGCTCAACGCACGAAAAAAGCTGAATTTTGTGCCATGGACACAAATAAATTGATCTAATTTTATACTCTATAGACTTTAACACGACTTGCCGTGAGATCATGTTGTACATTTTTAAACATTAAAGTTTTTAACATTAAAGAGTTCACCCAAAAACCAAAACTTAGTTATTTTTTTCTCACCCTTATTTCGTTTGATGCCCCAATGTCTTTCTTTGTTCATCAGAATCCACACCATAGTCCGTTTACGGAAGTTGCGCCACTAGACGGCCATGTTTGCAATGCCTCCGGGCTGTTATGTCAGCCATGCATGGCTAAAGTCCTATCTACTTGAATGGTGAAAGATATGTGCCAGTAAAACCCCCACTAAAGTCGCATAATCTAATTTTATGATTAACAGCGCCAAAGTCGTCAAGACCATAAAAATGACAAAATATGTAATTTGTGATTATTGCTGTAAATGACAGATTTAAAACTAAGCCTTTGATATACATTACTTAAACTTTTATTATAACCTGAACATTTCTGAAATTCATTATTTTATTGACACCATGCTTTATTGTCTGGCAAAAAAATCCTAAACTTGGCTTCTTAATACCTAAAAATTTTACTTTGATCCTTATAAAGGTTCTTATATCATTTGTTTCAGGAACCTATAAGTGAAAGTAAAAACTGTACAGAGCCCCTCCCACACTGAACTGTCAGTCTTTATCAATTGATGAGTGGTTCTTTTAACTAGGAGGCGGGACTTCCATGAGGCAGTCCCCATCCACTCCTAGTACCCAGAAAACTCTTCAAGTTTCAATAATGACCCAAAAGTGTTAAACAAATAACTCCCTAAAGTTTGAAGAGCCACTTCTATAATAACAAGAAAACCCAAAACAATTATGTTAGCCAATGCATTTACTAATATTAATACATTATATACAATCTATGTACAAGGCTTTTTAATTCACACCACTATATTTTTGTTCTATTTTAATCACGGTTGTCACTGAAGTCTCCAGGCGGTCAGTTAATTAAATATCTTGTAATTCTTGAATATTACAGGTTGAATTTACGGCATGTATCGTTCCTTTAAATGTCCCTGTTATAAATGTCTAAGAGCCTCCAGCTAGAGTCACAAATAAAGCATCTGTATGGGAGTCTGTTCTCTAAGACGACTACGAGACAGATTGTTTTCAGAGATGCCGCATACGAAGATCGGCTTAAATAGAGCAGGTGCAGTGCACAGCAGCAGATAAATCTATAAATGCTGACTTTGTTAAATTCTCAGTTTGTACCCCTAAGAACACAAAAGCATACCTAACATTTACAGAAAACCAACAAGATTTGTTCCTGTTCTGTTTTTCTCTGGTCTGTGTGTGAACCAAACGCAAACAGATTTTAGATCAATATAACAAGCAATGGAGTATCGTGTGTTTTCTCCAGGCGCTGGAGGCTGGTCTCCACTGGACAGTGATCATTATCAGTGGCTGCAGGTTGACCTGGGAAGCAGGAAACAGGTCACAGCTGTTGCCACACAGGGTCGATATAGCAGCTCTGATTGGACAACACGCTACCGACTTCTGTACAGTGACACAACCAGGAACTGGAAACCATACCATCAAGATGGCAACATCTGGGTGAGTACCATATTAGGATTCTTAAAAAAAAATTCAAGCCTGTCACTAAAACTGTCACCAAAATCGTGTACTTTTTTAAATTGAATTAGACAAATACAATTTGCAAGAATTTCAAGTGCCTTTGACAATAACAAAATGTACATTTTTGACCATTTTCAAAACAAATACCATTTTGTACAAATCCCCCTGTAGTCGAAAATTGTATTCTTTAAAACTCCCTTAAAGGGGACATTTCACGAGGCTTTTTAAGATGTAAAATAAATATTTGGTGTCCCCAGAGTACATGTGAAGGTCTAGCTCAAATTTTTACTGTATGTAGATAATTTATTATAACAATGTTAAAATCGCCACTTTGTCGGTGTGATCAAAAATTTGCCTTTTGGGTGTGTCCTTTAAAATGCAAATGAGCTTAACTCTGCACTACATGGCAGTGCTGTGGTTGGATAGTGCAGACTAAGGGGCGGTATTATCCCCTTCTGACATCACAGGGGGAGCCAAATTTTTGTGACCTATTTTTTCACACGCTTGCAGAGAATGGTTTACCTAAACTAAGGTTCTGGGTTGATGTTTTTCACATTTTCTAGGTTGCTAAAAGCACTGAGGACCCAATTATAGCACTTGGAAAAAGTTAGATTTTCGTGATATGTATATTTTAAATATGTAGATGATATATTTAATTTTATTTTTATGTGAAATTAATATATTGACTCTATATTTAATACTATTTGTAGAACCATGAATATGCAAATTGCACCCCACTCAGTCACACCAATTTGGATAACCTGATCCACTTAGTCAATATGTTGACAGGATTGGTTACAACATGCTTGTGACCTAGAAAACAGGAGCGATTACAAATCACGTTTTGAGACTGTCTTTGGTAAACTGGTTATATGAAGAAAATACTGCACTCAAAATCAATGGTAATGAAATTGCACATGGTTTGTCTTAACCTCTTAAGACCCGAGCTTTGGTTTGGCTTGCATTTTAGATTTTTTCCAGCTATTTGGGGTCAGGAGGAACCAATAAATATAATAACCAAATATTTTTCTTTGAACATGAAGCAGTGTGATTGCACGTTTGTGTACAACAGGTTCCAGTTACACAGAATTAAGTATTGTGGTGCAAACAACAAAAAAATATGATGTCCACGTATGTGGACACACCAGGGCTTAGGAGGATAAAACATATTAAAAACACAACATAGACATACACATAACATTAATACTCGATTTTCACCACAGGGGGACTTTAAAATAGACATTAAATAAGCACATTAAGTATTATAGAGATTTTTAACAGTGAAAAAATAAAACCTTGCTGGATGGGTAACAGGGTTGCGACGTTGGGGTTAGGGGCAGAGCTGGGGTGGGGTGTCGTTATTGTTTTTTTATGATTACACTGTAAACAACGTGGTTTTGCAAGTTAATTCAACCTACTATTTTATGTTTTAGCTTGTGGAAAGTTGACATAACTTATAAAATCAAGTTCATTTTGTCAGTTAAAGTAACATAAAAATACATGTTGATTTGACAAAAATGCTGCATATTTTTTACAGTGTAGGATATTATGTAAAAATGTTCCATCCTGTACAGATTTTTTGTATTTTACCTATCGTAAATATATCAAAACTTTATT
The DNA here is from genome assembly GCF_030506205.2 of Paramisgurnus dabryanus. NCBI lineage: Eukaryota > Metazoa > Chordata > Actinopteri > Cypriniformes > Cobitidae > Paramisgurnus > Paramisgurnus dabryanus. Next base: position 18,747,393 of record NC_133358.1, on the reverse strand, counting down.
TTTGTGAATGGATGCAGTTGAAATTTATTATTGATTTTTTATTTATTTTTTTTGCACCCACAGAATCAAGATTTCAAAATAGTTGTATCTCGGCCAAATATTGTCCTGTCCTTACAAACCATACAACATGATGTATAAATCTCGATTTCAAAAAATGTACCCTTATTGTCAACTTATTGGGTATGAATGGGGTGGAGATGTTTGGATATATGTACAGGTAAATTCACTTAAAACACTTTAGCAACAACCCAACAACAGTGAAAAAATAAAACCTTGCTGGATGGGTAACAGGGTTGCGCATTTATCACTCAGTAGGGGCTTGCCAGTTTGAGACCAAATTTTATTTTGTTGTCATTAATAGAAATATAATTAAAAAAAAGAATGGAGCAAACATTTTTGCCTTTTTACTTATAAAAAGTAAAAAAAGTCCTGTGTACTGTCAAAAGTTACAAAATGTGACAGTGCCCAACACTATATCATGGCAATTTAAACAGATTTTACATGGTGGCTAATTCTATTATTAATTTGTAAGACCACATTCATACATTTTTAGCCATTGCCCCTGTGACATTGGGTTTAGGGGAGTTAGGGGTGGGGTGTCATTATTGTTTTTTTATGATAATCGTACATTTTTGCACAAATTCATATGATTTAGCCACTTGTAAAATACGAATTCTCATGAGATCAGGCCTCCCTGCCTGTGAAACCTCATCTTAAGAAAATTCTGTGGAAATGTAACCTTGATATCTTTAAATTTGACTGAGTAAGGTCATGTCAAAGATTAAAGTTAATGTAAAATTAATGGGCGAATTCAAACTTTGATCCTCGTAATCTCATAATTAGAATAGAGACTTTCGTCTGGTTTTCACACACAGGGTCACAAATATGCTCTTACATATGTCAAATAATTCAGTTTAATGGTTGTTTAACAATCCCAGTTGTTAACATTACATGATTCCTAAAACGAAATCGAGATTCAAGACATGCTCTGTTCTATTGGTAATTGACACATTAAGTCATGGTGGTTGTGATAGCAGGACACCTTTAACACATGCTGTGTTTACCAAGGACAGCTGAAGATCAATGAGTCAAGAGGATGCCTTGATTTCTTCCTGGGTGCTTTAATCAACAGTAAGCAATCAAGGAAGCACTTAGATCCAGAGAAAGACGGTTTGCAGACTGATTTCAGGATTAGCAGCTGATGTACCGCTGGGTTCAGTACCTACGGCAGAGGGGAGTGAAATTATTACTGAACCAACCAGTGATCCACACAGTTTCTATGTCATTAGGACAGCTTTTATTACATTCCCACCTCGGGTCAGACGATTCTGTCAAAGCTTCAGCAAACTGCCAATTTTATCACAACTGAATTATTGCACTTATAAGACAGTGAAAACTCACCGGGTTTATTAAACTACAGGTTTTTAGCTCGTGTTGGGTGGACGCTCTGTGAGTTGAAGTGCCTTTTCAGGAGAATCCTGTAACATTTATAGGTCACTGTGCATTATTGTTTAATGCAATGTATTACGTATGGTTTCAGTTGCTATAGCAGTGTCTGCCTTACAGCGCAACAGCAGTGAGCTGGAGCCTATAAGACTTGAAAAGCTCTTCATTATAGTTCTAGTAAATAGCTTGATTGCAGGACATATGTTTTTCATCTGAAATACAGTAGTCTGATTGCATTCCCCCTCTTGAAAGAATTCACCACTCGTGGGTAACCGGTCTACCAATCATGGACTCAATATTAAAGATGCAATCAAATGTTTTTCCCAACATCCAGAGTGCAATTGATTTATATGCAGTTCAGTTTTGGACCTGATCATTTTCGCTCCTGAATCATCTGTATTTTTATTTTTTTTTTTATTTTTTTTGACGGGGTTATACGCTTGAATATTAATTAAGCTCTTTTGTGTCAGTGATGAATAATGGCTAGTTGCTGTGGGTTTTAACAATTATTTAGCATTTTATTCTGGTTCCTTGTTTAAAAGGAAATTTATGTGATCTTTAAGCGTTGCAGCTTTTTTAATCAAAGTGTCAGCTCAGTGAACAAGGCAATATCGTTATTCTGTTATTTTCACATTATTTCATCTTTCCTGCAAGGTTAAATGTCAATTCAGCCTGTGGTTATGACACTGCTAGGTGGAGATAGGAGTGTGTACAAGCTCGCTAAATAACTTTGGCTTATGGCTTAATACTCGCGTGGCATTTATCTCAAAGTGACAGTTTGCCATGAATTTCGGTGACATGATATCCTTAGCCTTTAACATGATGTTAAGTTCACATCATCAGGGAAAGTGCACCTTGACCCACAGTTTATTTCGGTGAGAATACACTTTGTATTGTATATATACTATATATGGGGTGAATTCTTGTGAACTGGGACACTTTTGCCAATCATTTCAATGTCAAAGTGTCCCAGTCTACCTGAATAGCACGGGTATTTGTAGCAAAAGTAAAAAATACACTGTATGGGACAAAATTATCGATTTTTATTTTATGACAAATATCATTAATGTTCCATCCTGTACAGTTATAGTTTTACATTTCCTACCGTAAATATATTAAAACTTTATTTTTGCAGTTACTAAGAACTTTATTTGGGCAACATAAAATGCAATTTTCTCAATATATTGATGTTTTTGAACCCTCAGAATCTAGATTTTCAAATCGTATGTCGGCCAAATGTTGTCCTGTCCTAAAAAACCATTAGCCTGGCTAACACCAGACCAGTCTCATAGAGCAGTGGTTCCCAAACTTTTTCAGCATGTGGCCCCCCTTGTGAACGGTGCATTCCTTCGCGGCCCCCCAAATAAATTTGTGACAAAAAACTGTTTTAAAACTCATCATTTTAATTAAAAAAAACATTAAATTATACAAAAAGTAGTGCTTTTGGTTAGAAGCCTTATTTTTTTTAGGTTTAATTACACAGAATTCATGATAAATTAATGTTTTCATAAAATGTCATAAAACTGGGGCCCCCCTGGCACCATCTCGCGGCCCCCAGTTTGAAAACCACTGTCATAGAGAACTGCTTTGGTGTGTCGCATAGACGTCATCATCGTCTTGCTGCCTCCCCGTTCTGTGATTGGTTCCCTATTTGAGGGGACAAAATGGTCCATGGTTTCCATGCTAGACTTGCAGCGTGAATACATTTCCGTGCAAGACAGCATGGGGAAACCCAGGCTAACAAACCATACCACATGATGTATAAATCTCGATTTCTAAAAAATGACCCTTATTGTAAAATTATCGGGTGTAATTGGTGTGGAGATGTTTGGATATATGTACAGGTAAATTCACTTAAAACACTTTAGCAACAACCAAACAACGTCATTGTAAACACTAGGAGTATATCGATACCTTGATTATATTTCTAACTATACGATGCATTGATGCAACACATAAAATATATGAGGTACCTTTATTTTGACACTCTCATTACTTGACAGAATGTCCATCTACGTATTTCCGCCAATGTGCGCATTTTTGTTTATTTTTGTCTGCTAAGGCCAGCAAATGAATGCAATGCAGCAACAAAGCAGTTGTAGCAGCGAAAACACAGTGAAAGAAAGAGAAAATGAGCATGTGTTTAGCACAGCAAGTGATATTGTCCATGCAAAACACAAAAATCTCTCGAAAGAGACCACTGCAGCACTTGTTTGATTTTAAGAGCTGAAGTTGTGAGACAGGTCAAATGCTTAAGTTTAACAGCTTTATTTTTTATATTAATTTATTTTATAATAATAAAAAAATTCTACAACTACCTCAGTGATTGTCACTATTCCACATTTTTGCACAAAATACTGAAAGACTTGATTTTTATATGACATTTTACCTCTCATTATTCATTTTTCTTTGGTTTTTTGTTGTAAATGTTCAACTTGGGACAGAGATTGTGCTATTTTTAAAGCGTTTAATTAAACATTCATGTTATATATTTTGCTTGCATTTGTAAGTTATTACAAATGTAACTCCTTAACTAGACACATAATATAAAAATATTGATAAATAAATCCGATTTAATCATGATTGCATCGAATAAGTGTTTGATCTATCTACAAGTATCACATTGCTGGCAGGGAATCGTAATGAACTGTCCGATTTACACACAGGTCACCTGCATTTTACCCATTCAGAACATCCTAGCATCCGCTACAATGAGTTCTGCATGTAACGTGTGACCAATTTGTGTCAGTTATTGTTTCACATAAGTCTCCATGTAGCTAGATGATTTTTTTTCATCCAACACCTCCACACCAATTATCTCCCAGTCTGTCGATCAGTGTCTCAACAATCATTTTTATACTGCATCTTCCATGTTTCAAAGAAATACACATACACTTTGAATATAAAGACAGCTAAAGAATGAAAAAGATTTAAATGTATCAGCTTTTCCTTTAAATTCATATGAAGATCATTTGGACAATGTGTAATGCATACACTTAATAACACTCAAAATGCATAAACCAATTTTAAAATCCCACTTGTCAGGCAGTTTTATCTTAAGTTGAATAGGAGACTATGTATTCCATTATGTTGCTAACAAAATATAACACAACCTAACCCCTTTTGGATTTGGCTCGATCATTCAAAAAATATTTGAGTTTGATTAATTATATTTTTTCGCAAGCAACACAAACATCTCTGCTTCAAATGAACATCTGAAGTTTGTTTTAGTACTTACCATTCTTGGACAATTACACTAAACGTGACAGAAGTGCAAACGTTACAACTTACCCCATAGGTGGGGTTCATTGTAACAGACAGGGGGTTAGTTGTAACAATTGCTAAAAATTAAGTTTGCAGGCAAATCTTTCAATACTATTTTGTCTATATACTTGAAGTGGATATTGTTTATATATCTGTCTATAATAGACAGGTATCCACACTGTATTCCTTCATTCAGCCCTTTTTTAACAATTATAAATAGATACAAATGTCTAAATATGTGAGAAACAGCAGCACAATTATAACAAAAACATTTTTTATATGCAGTGTTGGGGAAGTTACTTTAAAAAAGTAGTGTTTGCTCGTTACTCGTTACTTTTAAAAAAAGTAATCCATTACTTTACTTAGTTACCGCCTTTGGAAAGTAACTTTTTACGTTACTCGTTACTTTTATGTTACTTTTATGTTGCCTGACATTGGGCAGAACCCAATATCTGTTTCTAAATGTGTAGGCCTAAATAAAGTTATACTATGGAGGACATAACAGGTATTTCTTTTGTGCTCTTTATTGTAAAAAAGTATCAATAAGTTCCTTAGGAACAACATGGTAACCTCAAAATGAGTCATATGTCTCAAAATAAATTTATCTGAAAGTCTGTTTCTTCTGGGGGTAAGCACAAGACCTACCAGGCTGAACAGCCTTTCCACTAGTGCACTGGATGGTGCAGGGCCGGCCGTGGCCAATTTGCTGCCCTAGGCAAGATTTCACCTGGTGCCCTTTAGAATCACAGAATCACAATTGTGTTCCAATCATTTTGTTCATAACTTACACAGAAACAAACTGCACAGCATTGTCTTGTTTTTCTTTATTTTGAAAATATTTTGGAAACACACACAAACACACGAACACATACACACAATACCCTGTTACTCAGGCATTTGATCTTGACATTGTTAAAATCTTGTCTTTTTTACATGTTTTAACACTGTACATTTAACTTAAAATATTTAATTGTGTACAAGAAAACAGCTCTTATTAATGAATTATTAGTAGCATGTTGTAGTGTCTCGGGAGATTGTGCTCATTGTTAAATAGCTTTGTGGCTATACTACACTGGAGCGGCAGTTTAAAATATAAACCCAGAATTCAGCGAACGTTAAGAACAAGAAAAAAACAACAAGGCCAAGACGCGGGATTTAAATTACGTTACACGGACCATGTATAAATTTCAATGTTTCTGGACAGAAATACCAACTTTGTCTGGTATTAATAAGCTGCACATTGGAGTGCTGGCTGCTCCCCGCGGTGCTGAAGACGCGTGATGGCACATATACACAGATATCTACGTGCAATCTATTGGAAAGTGGAGAAGTCATTAGTTGGGTTAGTAAAATAACGAAATTACAGCTTTTAAATAGAAGAAAAAAAGTTTTTTTTTGTAAAGAGATATATTTTTTTTAAGTTTAAAAGTGCAGAACTCTTCTCAAGGGGAAGTAATAAAGTAAAATAACGAATATATAATAACGAATAATAGTTTCCAATAGGTTGCACGTAAATATCTGTGCTGCCACCAGTACTCCGTCCGAGCGCGTCTTCAGCACCGCGGCCAGTACTCCAATGCGCAGCTTATTAATACCAAACAAAGTGAACAAGTTGGTATTTCTGTGCAGAAACATTGAAATTTAAACATGGTCTGTGTAACATTATGTAAATTCCGCGTCTCTGTCTGATTGTTGTTTCCGTTTTCTTGTTCTTGACGTTCGCTGAATTCTGGGTTTATATTTTAAACTGCCGCTTCAGTGCAGTATAGCCACAGAGCTATTTAACAAGCACGATCTTCCGAGATACTATGCTAAGATACAATTAATACAAAACGAAATTCACTTCAAACGGAGTGGGTAGACATGATTTTGACCACTTTATTAAGTTTGTTTTCGTAGAAACCTTTCTCTAAAGTGAATTTCGTTTTGTATTAATTGTATCTTTATTTCAATCAATGTTTTATCAACCAATTGCTTGAATTTATTTAATAAATAAGAAATAAATAAAAGAAAACAATTTAGTTTTATATTTATGTTTTAAAAAATTATTTCATTTAAACATAAATATGAAGCTCAATCGTTTGCTTTAATTTATTTCTTATTTATTAAAATCAGGCAATTGGTTGATAAAACATTGATTAAAATTAAGATGCCTCCATCCCTCAAAAGTTAGCGTCAGCTGCTTCTTGCTTGCCATGATTTCTTTGCAGACTGATACGAGCGTCTGTCATGTGTGTGGACCTTGTGACTATTGCGCATACGCGCAGATGGCAGTTTCGCTGTCAAATCTAACCAAAAGTAACGTTGCGCTGAATTGGAAAATGTTACCAAATTTTCAGTAGTAACGCGTTACACTACTTTTTTCTCAAAAAAGTAGTTACGTTACTGTAACGCGTTACACACAACACTGTTTATATGTGACCCAGTCTGTAATAATCATACTACAGTTTCAAAATCAAATTCTGAGATAATGGGCATCAAAGTCTGATTTTAGCCATTAATTTCATTATGATTCCAATCTTTGACGTGACCTTATTCAATTAATATTAAAGATATGAACAAAAATAAATATGACACATAATTTTTTAAAAAGACAGGCACATTTATTTTGTTGGCAGCCAGCAATCATTCATGTGTAGCCTATTTAAAACAGCAAGAATTACGCTAACATGTATTTCATATTGTAAGTGTTGAGGGGTTAGTTGTAACACAGTGTTACAATTAACCCTGCTGGGTCAAAATATTTTCAAGTCCACCAAAAAAGTTGCAGACATATTTCAAAATGATGCTATGTTTTAGTCAACAAGACACTGATTAATATGACATAGCATTGGATTTGGTATCTTACAAAAACATATGGTGAAAAAAATTACTTACATGCCACCAAAACACTCCTTCATCAATAACTCTCTGGAAAAACATTATACACTTCCAATCATTTGCGGGAGATTGTCTTTTGGTAGCATGAAAAAAATACCGGAAAAATAAACTGCTTAACCTTGTGCAACAATGTAAACAGTCCGTGTTACAACTAACCCCAGTTATACAAGTTACAAAACTTTCGCATTGAGTGACTTTTGTTCTGCCTGGTTAGGAATCATTTAAAATGTACCAAATGCCTGTAAAATATATATCTTTTATATCTCAGCGTTTGTTTTGTTTTGCACACCAGATTCCCACGATGAATCATAAAACGGAGTGCTTTTGTCTTTCCGGTAATGCTGTAGTGGGCTGTGTTGCCTTATCTAAGAATGGTGTTATGTTGAGGAGTACGGTTAGCATCTGGTTGATCACTATACATCAACAACATCATTTTCATGCAGATGCAAGATAACCCTATTAAAGCCTGTCATGTTTCGCATGAGATGTTTTTACGTTTCACCTTTTTCTATTCTAGCCCTTTCCTGGACGCCCACTCTGAGTGCAACCTACACAGTTTTTTTCCTGCACAAGTACCTTTTTGAGAATGGAATATGAATGGGTCCTTTCGGAGGGTTATACATTACGATACCATTTCTCAAGCCCTGCATGAAGGCTGGCAGAATTTGTACGTTTCCACTCTCACGCCTCTATAGTAACCACGGCTCTATGTGCGGCTCATAATGGTGGAGACATCTCTTTGTCAATTAATGTGCTGAAACATGGCTCTACAGCAACCGCACCTCTTGCTGGGGAGTGAAAGACTTTTAGTTGTTTTACCCAAATGGAGTCTTCGCACATTACAGATCTCTTTTTGACTGCTGGGCATTTTATTATTTTATGCTTCAATTGTTTTATTTTATGTTGATGCTTAAGAGGCATTGTTTCAAGATTCATGAAGAGAAAAGGCGGACTGTAGATTCTCCTTTATCACAGCACTCTAGGATATTTTTACAGTGTCCATCCTTGATACGATTGTTACAAGTCTAGACAAGCTGTTAAAAGCAGTGAGTGATATTGGGAAAGACAATGCAGACAGACTCAACCGCCTCACACAATGCTCTCCACTGCTTTCATCAATGAAGATGTCATAATGGTCTACAACCATTATGCTTGATGCACTGTAAAATCTAAAAGTTAACTTAACTCAAACCATTTAAGTAAACCGGTTGCATTAGTTTTAAAACACATACATTTGAGTACTGTGAACTTAAACAAATTGAGTCATATGCAGTTATGCACTTATATTTAAGTTCACACTACTTAAATATAGTGAGTAATTGCACATGACTCAAGTTCACAGTACTTAAATGTATGTGTTTTAAAACTTAAATGGTCTAATGCAACCGGTTTACTTAAATGGTTTGAGTTGAGTTAACTGTTAGGTTACTACCAAACAAACTTCCCAAACTGAAAGTGTTTTTTAAATCCACTTTTCAGGAAATATTTTTACCTACATTACTGTATATAACAAATTTATTTCAGATAAAGCCTCTTTCCCCCTTTAATTCATTTTGTAGTATTTCAGCTTTGAAAACTTCAATGGCTTTCCTATAATGAGATACTGTGAAGATCTATTCACTATTGTATTCTCTCAAAATATCAACAGTATACTTTGAGTTACTTTGGATTTTGATTAGCAAGGTGAAATATTTATGGCTAAACAGGCCGCTGCTCCTATTCTTGTGAAGGTAAGCGCTTGTGACAGGCCGGATCGAACCCCGTTGATCTACTTGGGTATTGTGGTGATTAATCATGAGCCGGGCCACCTGAGATCAAAGCCGTCAAAACGGTTTCCATCCTTAGTACCAAATATCCTGTTGCCCTGCTGGGTCTGTCATTTCAGTAATGATGACTGTGGATGGGATAATCATGATGTGCATGTCTGTGTCTAAATGTGGGAGTCTCAGAAGATTATGTGATCTAAATGCATAAATCATCAAACACATTAGAATGAATTACCCAAAGTGACTTTGGGAGGTATACATTATTTTTTCAGTACTGTATGTGACATTGACATTTTGTGCTGCTAACAAAATTCTCTACTCCTGGGTTATACAGGAGTTTAATCCAGGAAGTTGGTTAAAAGGTCGAAATTGATAATGAAGGTGTGCCAGGTAGCACAATGAAAAGTTAGCTTTTAGTTATGGTATTTGGCAAAGGTCAAAATAAATGAGAAGCACTAGGGAAAAGAAAAAAACACAGACTTGGACCACAGGTAGTGGTCTATCCAGATAAATTAGATTTCTCAGGCCCCTTATTAGACGATAAACAGTAGGCAGTTTCTCTTTAGAAAACCAGATGTGTTCAACTGAAATGGTACATCTATAAAACACAAATTCATCTGATCTCATCAGGGAACATTAGTCTAAATAATTCCGAATAGTGCAATACAAGCAGCTGTCTACAAAAAATCATCTGTTTTTCTTTTTTCTTTACTTAAAAATATGCTAATTTTCCAGCTCCCCTAGAGTGAAACATTAGATTTTTACCGTTTTGGAATCCATTCAGCCGATCTTTGGGTCTGGCGGTACCACTTTTAGCATAGCTTAGCATAATCCATTTAATCTGATTAGACCATTAGCATCGCGCTCAAAAATAACCAAAGAGTTTCGATATTTTCCTATTTAAAACTTGACCCTTCTGTAGTTACATCGTGTACTTAGACAGACGGAAAATGAAAAGTTGCGATTTTCTAGGCACATATGGCTAGGAACTTTACTCTCAATCTGGCATAATAATCAAGGACTTTGCTGACGTACCATGGCTGCAGGAGGCGCAATGATATTACACAGTGCCAAAAACTGTCCCCTGCTATTGAAAGATACTAAGGGGACTATTTCGACTGCTGCATCCTGCAGCGCGATGCTAATGGTCTAATCAGATTCAATGGATTATGCTAAGCTATGCTAAAAGTTGTACCGCCATACCCGGAGATCGGCTGAATGTATTCCAAAACTATAAAAATCAAATGTTTAACTCTAGGGGAGATGGAAAATAAGCATATTCAGGGCTCGCAAAATCGCTAGCCAGACGTCCCGGGGCTATTGTGAATTCCTGTCGGCTACTTAAATGTATCTCTATCCTGCCCGTCGGGCTACCTTTGGGAGAAAATAATATTTTAATGTTTTTGCATTGTCTCAGATTTAGTTAGGTAATTATATGTATGTAATTCAGCGTCCTCTTGTCAGTCATTATCCTCACGTAACAAGTGAAACTGTCAGGAAAAGAAGTGAAAGCATAATTAAACCCATCCTTTAATGTGCACGTCTGATATGCGCGCGACCCTCTGCACGCGCTTCTCCCGGCTTCGCTCTTCATGAGCACCTGCTTGCTCTTGTGCTCACTGCTCAGCAAAAAAGCGAACTCAAGTCATTTAAAAAATAACTTCATTTTGTTTTTACCTCATAGACTAACATTGTTTTAGCGTTTCTTTCTTCAGTTAGTAACTTAAATATGTGAGAAGGAAAATATGTTTGAGTGTTAGCTAAATATTGTTAGCTGGGGATGGGCAGGAATAGTTGGCTTACATGGATATTCTACATTTAACAATGTATTTTTTATTGGGGCTACTTATATTCATTTCGGGCTACCAAAAATTAAACAGTGCCTGCCTTTAAACTTTTATGCATTTGGTAGACAAATGTATTCAAAGCAACTTACAGTGCATTGAAGCTATCCTGTACCATTTGTACTCCAGGGATTTGAAACCCATAACTATGCGTTGCTAACCCAATGCTCTACCGTGAACACGTTGTCCAACTTTTTAAAAAAGTGCTGTTTTTTATTTCAACCCAGCGTTAGGTCAAAAAGAGACAAACCCAGCCATTAGGTTTATATTTGACCCAGCAATGGGTTAAAACCACCTAGCATTTTTAGTGTGCATATCTCTTTTAAATAGTAGCTTCTTACATAGCTCTAAATATGTGTTAAATATGTAACACACAGTGACCAACACCAGGCTTTCCTTTCCAATTTTCCATCTTGTCCACTCTTAGTTCCCTCTTTAGCAAAGCTTTACCCTGCTTACACTGTGAAATGAAGAAGGCTTATTTCCACTTGTCAGGTTTTCCCCTCAGACGTCCTTTAACTCTACCCTTGAATGAGTCTCTTGTCGCCAAAGTACGAAGATTCGGAGTGTCATTGAATTGGCTGCCCCTGTCGACCCTTCACACATATGAGTACCGCTGCCATTTTGACTGATTCAGCTCTGCTCTCGGCCTCAGAGAGAGAAGCTGTCTTCACCTCATCCGTCAAAGAAGGTCCCAAGTGGCGGGGAAAGTAAGAAGGTGCCAAATGCTCTCAGTTGGAGGATAATGGTTTCTTAAATACTAGATCGCATTTTGCCTTCACTCGGTTTGCATCGTGTTCCATCGGTCTATCTCCCGTCGATTATGCCATGAAATGCGGTTGTGACTCTACAGAAAAGAGCATTTAAATGTCTATAAATCATTTAGGCAAAGCTGCAATTATGCAGCCCTTCTAAATGTTTCTGTCTTTACAATGAATCTCGAATGTTCACTTTGAAAAAACTCAGTACTTACTCTGCACTTACTGTAAGTGAAATGTGGTTTTTAACCAGTCATACTGGTTCACCGCATGATGTTGAAAGTACTTGTAAAAGAAACCATAAACTGTTAAAAGCAGCAGATATATTTAGTACATTTCAGAAATGTGGATGTTTTTTTAAGCATTCAAGGCACAAATGCTGTTTGCTGTTGCCATACAGTATGTTATTTATTTTCAGGTATATTTTACATTAAAGTCTTTAAAAGACAGTACAGGTGAAGGGAAAAAGCATTAAATGAGCATACATTTTTTTTCTATTAATTATTATTGCAGATTGAATATTCAATCATTTGTGCACATTCCTAATTTTAAAATATTTATGGTCAGTTTTCAATCCTGCTACAATTCTGTCCCGTTACACATTCTGGCATGGTATTTATTTATTTATTACAACTTGACCAAAGTTAATTTGTCAGTTGAGGCCGCAACAAATTCTGCGCATGTATTTGCATAATAATTAGACATCCAAAATGTAATATGAACCTCGGACAGATTAATGCGTTGGATCACAATGTGCGACAGCTGCATGACTCACTTTAATTTTGATTTAGGACCTTCTCAGATTGCTTTGGTCGTGTTCTTTGCTTTAATGGATTGCTCAGAAGATTTTCTATATGAAATTGCACCAGGAAATATTTTCAGGTTCCCCATCCTTACAGTCAAATATTACATAAGCACTAGAGTTCGGGAAAGAGCAAAAGGATGGCCCCATAAAACAGCTAAAGCAACAGCTACAAGAGCTTAATGTTTTATTCGGCAGGCATCTACGGCGTATCTCCTCTTATACAAAGGCAATATTTTAAATTGTCCTGGAAGACGGCCGTTAAACTAAAGATAATGATAAAAGCATGCGATGCACAATAGTCTGCTTTGTTTGTTTATTTCTGCACGCATCCAACAATTTACTAGTGTTTGGTTTGAAGTATTGCTACCCACACACAATTGTCGCTCTAAAAGTTCTAGTGTGGACAAGCGGTTTTCAACCAGGCATGAAAAACAATCATCAGCATGTTTCACACAGCACTTTTATGATGGTTAGAGCTCTTGGGTAGTTGATTGCTGATTCAAGGTCAACCACTGCTACGTTGAGTTGCCTATGCGTTGTTCTTGTACCTTAATTTGTTGTCCCGGCTGTTTGTTTCCTAGGCTGATATCTCCTACAGAAAAGTTCAAGCTTCACATGGTTAGAAATGTTCAGAGGGCGAATGGTGGGTCAAAGTTATTGAAGAGAGAAGAGACCCAGGAGTCTCTTGAGCTTCGTCACGAAATAAGTAAAAGCAACTTTAATTATACCACGGGAAAGCGGTGAATGTGGAGCTTATGATAGTTACAGCTGGCTTCCTGCCTAAACCCAGACTCTTCGGCTAATGAAAAAAGCTCCTCTATCTCCGTCAGGCCTTTGTGCTTTAAATTGTGAAGGTGCTTGATTAAACAACATGCCAGGCAACAAAGCTCTCAGGGTGACTTCACATTTGGCCAACTAATTACACACTCGCTGACTGTTTAAGGTGTGAAGCTGAAATTAACTGTGACAGAATTGAGTCATCCAGTGGTGAATTCAGAACTTTTCGCCTGAAAGAGGTCGGGGGGAAGAAAGGCAGATTTATGCATATTAATCAGCTTTTCTGAACAGGATGGATGTAAAAATTGGGTCAACTGACAATTAAGATGTTAATTATATCATCTTTGAGGCCAAATACATTTTGTGAAGACTAAAACATAGTCAGCCCTGTTGTCGTAGAAGGACGAATGTAAATGTTTTGGGTCCTTTGATAACGGGTCCAATAAGGGTGATTATTCTATTTGGTCCCATCAGTACACCTAAACTACCAATCCAAAAATGTGTATTTATTACTCAGATTTACATAAATAAAATGAACAGCTCAGGTGCAAAACCCTCTAAGCCAGGGGTTTTCAAACTTTTTGTGTGTGTGGACCACTATTTGTAATTAGGAATTTTCGCGGACCACCTCATAATACTCATTATAAAATATGTCTATACAAAATCCTGAATTAATATGCACCTCTAAATAGGCTTACTAGCACTAAAACTATAACTGATCATCACATCAGTACAACAGGTTTATTAAAAGAAAGTTTACTGCACAAAACGGCTGCCACATATTCATACACCGATCCATTTTGTACGGCACTGAACTTGAATGTCACGGCCGAGCGCCACTGGCCTATTTTGGTAATCACACAATAACTTGACAATTTAATTTAAAATTTATATCAATATTATTTATAGACGGTTTCATCAGACGCACGTGATACACGTCTGGATCCGAACCTTACTTCCGGTTTCGTTTTTTTAATGGTCTGACTAGTTACTAAACTGATCTCTTGAACGAATGCCTCGTCGAAAATAACAAATGTTTTGGTTTCCTAGGTAATCTATGTGTTGTTTTTTTTGCTTGTTATATAAATAAACTATGTTTAAAGAACTTTGTTGTTATTTATTCTTAACGGAGTTTACCGGAAGTTACGTGCGGACCGCGACAGCCGCTTGTTTATGTTGTTTCTGCTGAAACGGTCTATATACATATTCTTAAAATATACTTATTCTTATTTTGCCTTTACACGGACCACATGCAGTACCCTCACGGACCACTAGTGGTCCGCGGACCACAGTTTGGGAATGGCCGCTTTAAGCGGCCAATCACACCAGACGCATTTGAAATGCTTGGAAACTCAAGTGGCGCCACACTGCCTTTTATGGTCACTTTGATTAACAGCAGTGTGCTTTTTATATTGCTAGGCAACCACAAAGGAAGCTGTCCTGTCAATCAAATATTGTAGCATGTGCGCTCTTTTGCTGTTAAGGAATTGGTCCATTTTCTTTAAAAAAAATCCAGATAATTTACTCAGCACCATGTCATCCAATATGTTGATATGTGTTTTTGAGGAAAACATTTCAGGATTTTTCTCATTTTAATGGACTCCAACACTTAAAGGTAGGGTAACAGATTTGATCCTGAAACATTTTTAGTTATTCTGGTTAAAAGTCTCCTCACATCCTGATAGCAATCACTGTGTTAAGTTGTTTAAATGTATCTGTAAAAATTTATGTCATCTGTGAAAGGCGTAGGACCAAAAAATGTTCAACAAATCATAGATTTCGGTCCGAACGGACGTTTCCTTTTATGTCCCTCATACGTAAGTGTAATTTGAATTCCCACTGCGCAGCGAGTCCACGCAGACACCATACGTCATCGGCGCGTTCACGTGCGTTCTGTCTGTAAACAGCTAGAACAGCAAACTTTTCTGCTGAATTGACAACCTACACAGGAGCAACAAAACTAAATGCATCTTTTATAACAACAACAGCAAAAACTGCTTGGATCAGCAAGAGCAAAAATCCAAATTAACATCGGTAACTTTACTGCTTTACCATGAGATGCAAACAGCTGCAGGAGGCAAGGAGTCTGAAAGGGTCGTTGCACTGTTTATTTTGGTAAGGTAGTTACGCGATATGTTTGTATTGAGCATAACGATATAGTTACTACGTCTACAAAACCGAACGTGTGCTTAAACTAATTCTGATGTAAACCAGTTGTTTATGTTGGTTATTTTGGAAGTGTTATTCACTTTGTACGGCAAAGTTCTCTCACTGGTGAATGAGACATGAGACGTGACCGTCTGATCTGTGCGTGTTCATGTGTTTGGAAAGAGGCGTGACTTTGGAGAGCGATTTGACTTGAGGGTGGGATCGGGATTTCATTGCTAGGCGGCTACCGTTAGCATTTTTCAAAATGTGTTACCCTACCTTTATCAGTTTTAATGCAGTTTAAAATTTCAGTTTCAAAGAACTCTAAACGATCTCAAACGAGGCATAAGGGTCTTAACTAGCCAACTGTTGTCATTTTTGGCAAGAAATGTGACACGCCAGCGCGACCTCACATAATTGGGTAATGACATCGAAAGGTCACGTATATAAAATGCACATTTGCAGACCATTTTGAACAATAAACTGACACAAAGACATTAATTAGTATCATTCCGCATACAAAAACATCGGAACGGTCCTCTTTCTCTACACTTGTAAACACTGGGGCGTAGTTTGTATACGTCATCCGTGACCGCTTGACGTGATGTATTACATGAGGTCGCGCTGGCGCATCACAGGACTGGAGGAAGAAGAGAAATTGTGGTATAAAAGTGCTTATTTTTTATTTTTCTTGCCAAAAATGACAATGGTTCCGCTAGATAAGACCCTTATGCCTCGTTTGGGATCGTTTAGAGTCTTTTGAAACTGCAATTTTAAACTGCATTAAAACTGTTAAGTATTGGGGTCCATTAAAGTCCATTAAAATGAGAAAAATCATTTTAGTAATTTAAATGCCATGCATTTTTTCCCAAATGTCACGTTATTTATTTCAATTATATTTAATTAAATTGACAAAAATGTCTTTTGCTACAAAACCCTCTTCTAAAAAATTACTCAGACACTAAAGGCACAAAACAATGTCAATATCCTAATATATTCTGTAAACCGTCTATTAAAAAATCCCCATGATGTACACTTACCACTGTTCATTTCATTTTTCTTTGTGCACGTACAGGACTGCTGATTAAGGCCAGGATTACGTGGATTTAAATCGAAAGTATTTGATGATATTTAATGAAATAATACATGTCAAGCTTGTTCGGTAAACATCATTATCTCATTTTTGACAGGAAGGTGGCATTTAGCAGCTTTTGCATCTGAGCTCGTCCAATGTATATCCTATAAGTAAAAAATGTATGTACTGTATGCAAACACATTAGTGTCATCCACATACATTTGACTTCACTCACACTTTTTTATTACTTTGAATTACAGAAATCAAAATCTTTCCAAGCAGGTTCTCCTTCAAGCTGTTTAAGTACCCCTGGGTAGCTCTAAGGTGGAGCCATGCATTGTGCCCAGGAGAGGGACTATATCCACAGCCCCATGAATTTTAGCAACTTCCCTCTGCACTGTCACTTGAAACCTCAAAATAACTCATTGTTTCTCTGTACAATATTCACTGAACTCTCCCCAGTCAGCCACTACAGAGAACAGTAATCAGCACTTAAAACATTAAGACCACCATACACGACGTCAAGTATTGACATGTTCACCGTGTTCTTCTCAACAAAAAAAAAAAAACAGTTATACAATAAAGTCCATCTAATAGTGTTGTGTTTTTTTGGAGGGGGGGGGGTTGAGTAATCCGCATCATTTCAGCTTGGTGGTCTTGAGCTTCTTATCTCCAATCCCACATGGTCTCTCTTGTAACTGAGGTTGTCCACCGTTGAATGAGACTGCATCAATTTCTTGCTCTGTGTGACACCAGAATGTAAACCATAGGTCCATGGAATCTGAGTCCAGCTTCCTTTTTTATATCAATATTATGCTCTACTGCTTCTGAGATGGAGCACTGGAGAGGTCTTAGATCTCTTGAACCCGCGCTTGTTCAGATACAAGATTTAATCTGACCAATCCAGAACATTATAGCATACTGTACAAAAGAAACAAGAGTATTAAATACAATTGTTTATATAGCTCGATTTGTAAAGTAGTAGAGCGCTAGCAACTCAGAGGTTGTGGGTTGGTTTCCTGGGAATACACATATATTTATAAAATGTATAGCGTGAATGCATTATAAATTACTCTGTATTAAAATTTCTGCAAAATGCATATGCTGTTAATGCAAAGTACATAATTTATTAATACTTAAAACAATATTTAAGCTATTATCATGCTGTTATATTGTACTGAGCTGTAATGTACTACATCGGCCATTCCCAAACTGTGGTCCGTGAGGGTACTGCAGGTGGTCCGTGTAAAGGCAAAATAAAATATAAAAGAATATATTTTATTAAAAAATATATATTTTTTAAGAATATGTTTTAAGAATCTGTTGTACTGATGTGATGACCAGTTATAGTTTAAGTGCTAGTAAGCCTATTTAGAAGTGCAGATAAATTCAGGACTTTGTGTAGACATATTTTATTATGAGTATTATGAGGTGGTCCGTGAAAATTCTTGATTACAAATAGTGGTCCACACACACAAAAAGTTTGAAAACCCCTGTACTACATTGCACTGTGTATTACTGTCCAGTGCTGCTGTAAGAAATATCAGCAGTGTGTGCTGTTCGTCCAATGAAATTAAAGAACCAGAATTGTTTTGTATTAATCAGTTATTTAAGCACAATAAGGCTGCACAATTATTACAAAAAAACATAATTGATTATTATTTAACTTGATATTGTTATTGTGGTTATTATTGATGATAAATAGACTTTACATTGTAGTTTTGAAAAGTTTTATACCTTTCTGTGAAGCAGCTGCTTGGCCTTGGTTAATTCTAAACATCCAAAATTAATTAAAATAATCTACATAACAAATAATTATGGGAGTTATGTTGTTAGTAAAATTCCAAAACGAATGGCTACAGGATACGTCAACTTGGTGCCCAAACATACTGCGGAAATGCACAGAAATTACCACAAATGTACAACTGTAATTTAAACTTTTGGTAATTATGTAATTTTTTCACCTGTAATTGTAATCCCAATTGGTTTTTCATAGGGCTGGGACGATAAATCATGCGATTCTGCTTGCTATCCGTCTCAATGAATTACGGTGAAATGCTGCTACATCCAAAAGTCAGGGGGGCGCTCTTGTGCAGAAAGTTAATATGCGCCACAGAAGAAGTATCATTTAAACACGCAGTGCTGTGAAATGCCTAAAAGCATATTGTTATCGCTGTTCATTAAACCTTTTCAGGTATTTTCATGATAATAAAGAATATAGGACTTCCTACTGATCAAAGAGCCATAATAAACGAAAAAACTGTCGCCTTTGGGATTCAGAATCGATATCACACAGGCATTATAAGCATGAAACATGATTCATCATCCCAGCCCTAGAATTTATTTTGTGCAGCCCTAATGCACAATACATTTTTCATAGAGGACGTTATGAGATAACATAAACAATGACATTTGATGCATTTTTTTTGCACCTGTCATGCAGGCATTTACAGGTAACTCCAATACAGAGAGCGTGGTTCGGCATGACATGCAAAACCCTATTGTGGCCCGATACCTGCGCATCATTCCTTTAGACTGGAGCGAGGAGGGTCGGATCGGCCT
The DNA here is from genome assembly GCF_030506205.2 of Paramisgurnus dabryanus. Taxonomy (NCBI): domain Eukaryota; kingdom Metazoa; phylum Chordata; class Actinopteri; order Cypriniformes; family Cobitidae; genus Paramisgurnus; species Paramisgurnus dabryanus. The sequence continues at coordinate 18,728,068 of NC_133358.1, read as the reverse complement.
CAGGTTCGAGATCTACGGATGCCCTTACTGTAAGTTCACTTCTGCACCCCCACATTCCTGATAGAAACCATCCAACAACACTTATTTTATGAGATAAACATCATCTGCTGTTTAGAGGCAGTTTATATGATCTTGGCATCTGATGATTTGCATCTTAACAACTGCGCAGTTCAACATTTAATGTAGGCTGGTCTTTATTATAGCTGGCACATTTCCTAACCTCACTATAAAAATCGACAGTTTTATCTTTCCAGAGTATATTGTCATACAGAGGGAAAGCGATTCTAGGCTTTTTAGTATCACCGGTTGATTTATATGCTCCACAAGATTGCAATATATATATTCAAAAGGTTCCCAGTACAATTAAAAGAAATTGGCTGACTCAACCTATTTTGAAAATCAAGGTCAGCTATCAATTTCATATACACAGCAATCCAAGTTTTCATGATTTTCACAGATATCCACTAGTATGCCAGCATGCTGTTCTGGGTAATGAGCAAAGAGCGAGAGCTATGTAGTGTAAAATCATGTATTATACATAATGCTGCTGCAGCCAGTATGTAGGATTAATGTGGGATGGTTGTTACACATGCATGGTAATTTTTCCCAGAGCTGATGATACAGTCACAGGTTCAGCCATGTTGTTTAAAGATTTTCATACAGTACACATAAAAATTGTCAGAATTTGATCCCTCGCTGTTCCTGGGATGGTATCATTCACAAAAAAATTGTGCTAAAAATAGCTAAAAGCTCCTAATCATAGGGGAACCTTTTTAACGCTTTTCCTGCCAGCGTTTTTTGAAAAAGTTGCCATACCCAATGCTTTAAAACAACAACAAAAACATTTCATCCTACAGTATCTTCATTTGTTCTCTTTATATCACCTCTCAAATTTGGGTAGGTTTCTTCAAAAATTCCAAACTAAGCAAAAAGCTAAGATAATTGCATTTTTGTGAAGGACTTTTGCAAGGGATCAGATTCAGATCGATCATCAAAACATACACAGAGTTTTTTTACTATTTTGGCCTAAGGGGTTAATTCCTGGTTTTATAAGTTGGGTAAGAGCACCACCTGGTGGATAATAGCGGAAATATGGTTTGCTGTAAAAACTCGTCATTGGCAGGGAAGCGTTTTCTCTTAAAGGTGGAGTGCACAATGTTTGAAAAACTCTTTGGGAAAGGGAGCCGGGCCGACTACCAAAACACACTTGTAGCCAATCAGCAGTAAGGGGCGTGTCTACTAGGGCTGGGCAAATTTTCGATTTTTCGATTAATCTCAAAGAGCAGAATCGATTTTTTTCTTTCATATTTATTTCTGCAAACATTGAACGAAAGATTAACGTTAATCGAATTACTAGTCTTCTTCACTAGATGTCACCCTATTTTTTGCTTTGCGCGAGGTTACCAAGGAGCGAGAGGCAAGCCTGTCATTCATTAATTCAGTGCTTAAAATGGCGGTTTCAGGTGTTTCATCGATTTTAATAATTACCCACTTGGAATCGAAAATTGAATCGAGAATCGAAATCGAATCGATTTGACAGTTTGTGAATCAAAATTGAATCGATCTGGAAAATCTGAATCGATACCCAGCCCTAATGTCTACTAAACGACATCCTTGCTGGGGTTGCGTATGTGTGGGGCGGGTCTATCAAAAGAAGGTCCAGATTATTTTGGGGTAGGGGCATGTTTGGGTGATTTCAAATATCAACATTGGCTTTCAAACATTGTGCACTCCGCCTTTAATTGACGAGTTAACTCGTCAATGGCGGGGAAAGAGTTAATGCTATATAGCACCTATATAGTACCTATGAAGAACCATAAGTGGTAATATAGCACCACTAGGACCACTTATGGTTCTACAGTGCACAATATGGTTCTACACAAGTGCTACAAAGGTGCTACTGTATATGGCACTTACGAGCCAGTGAACCACGTTTAGTGCAACCATTATTTTTCAAAAAGTACACATTTGCAGCTAAACATTCACATTAGTACATTAGGGGTACATATCGGTACCAAATAATGCATATTAATACCTCAAAGGTACATATTAGGACCTTTTTTTATCTAGGAACCATTTTTCTGACAGTGTTTGTACTGTGTCAGGAATCAGTTTTTGCTAATTATAGATTTAAACAACATTGCTTTTTGATGAAGATGTCTGCAGTGAGTTAAAAAACATCACGTAATGTGAATGTGGCTGATAAGATGAGCGTCACCTATAGGAAACATTTATTAATTAATAACATTAGCCATTCCACCAGTGGAATAATTTGTATCATTTTTAATTTCAGTCTAAGCCTTTGATTATATTATAAATTTACTAGAAATGAAATAATGACATTTATAAAATATCAACATCTTCTATTTTTGCTTCCAATGACGCATTCATCATTTTCCTCATATGAAGTGTTGCAAAATTAATCTTGACAACAAATTTCAATTAACATCCTCATACATTTGGTTGAGGAGCATCACACCGAGTTTTCTAATTACAGTTATGTAATTAAATTACAAGTCTGAAAGAATTGCCTGTGCTAATTCATTTATTTTCTCATTTTAAAATGTTCCAGTCCTTATATGTGCATATTGTATCAATTTTCTATTTAACCATGATGTTCCTTGAGATTTTATACTGCAGTTAAAGTGATAATGTAAATATACCTCCCTCTATCTCTACCAAATGTGTTTGTGACATTTATGAATAAAGCCTTTTAGCTGTAGATATGTGTTATTTCTTAAACTATTATCTTCAGAGGAAAGAGCTAAGCAGGCTGTGGAAATTGACTGTGCTGATTTTCCTGTCAGAAAGGGTCTCATCTACATTTCCTCAGGGCTCATATCCCATACTCATCTTGTGCTGGTGATCAGCGAGGGTGATAAAGATCAAACACATCCTCCAAACTGTTGATTTAAAGAGCTTAGGGAGGAATTGATAAACAGTGCTTGTACACCCTGCTGAAAATTTTGAACCAGCAATTAACCAAGGGTGGTCAAGCTGGTCTGCCCTACTTAGATGAGGAGGAGACTGATGTGTAAAGTGACCATAGAAGTTATCTTTGAGCTTATTTACGTGTGTTTTTCCGGCATTATATTTTAATAATAGACTGTAGAAAATGTTTATGGGCTCAGGATTTCAGCTCACCCAAAAGTAATAAGTACAAACAATTTCACAGACTTAACTCAAGTAAAGTATACAGTGCTGCTCATGAATATTAAGTTAACTTCCTGCAAAACTACTACTACTACTACTAATGATGATAATAATAATAATAATAATAATAATAGTGCTTGGCAATGATTAATCGTGATTATTCGCATACAAAATTAAAGTGATTTTTTGCATAATGAGTCTTTGCTGTTTGTAATTATTATGTATATATAAATACATATATATATTTGTATATTTATATTTATATTTATTTATTTATTTATATTTTTATATATTCTAAATTATATATTAACAATAAAAATGGATATATAAATAAAAATGTTCTGCAATTATGTATGTGTTTAAATATACATAATAATTACACACAGTAAACACACATATATTAGGCAAAAATGCACTTTTATTTTGTATGCGATTAATCGCGATTAATCTTTGCCCAGCACTAAATATAAATAATAATAATACAATAAATATGCAATGTAAAAAAATTATGTGATCAATAAGTTATATCAACATATGTTTTTATGTTACTTTAAAGGTATAGTTCACCCAAAAATGTATGAGTTTCGTTCTTTCGTTGAACACAGAAGCAGATATTTTGATAAATGATAATTTCACGGTACCCATTGACTCCCATAGTAGGATAAACAAATACTGTGAAAGTCTTTCTACTGTGTGCTGACCATCATTTATTAAAATATCTTCTTTTGTGTTCAACAACATGATGGTTTTTAAATTATGACATAATGTTTGGGTAAACTATCTCTTTAAAGGTGCAATTTGTAAAATATTTGCAGTAAAATGTCCAAAAACCACTAGGCCAGTGTTATATATTTTGTCCAGCTGATTACTATCAATATCTGTAATGTTTTCAACTACTTGTAAATCGTGAGAAAATTGCCATTCAAAACATTGACACAGGGCAGTGTAGTCTCCTGTCAATGACGTTAATATCCATGTGACCCTTTGTCACCGCCTTTACTGACGTAAAACCACATGACAACAGTGGTCGATTTCAAAAAAATCAAAGGGCGGCCAAGGAAGCGACTGGAGCACCAATTTAGTGTAAATAAATGTATATTTTCACTTTTTACACATTTTAATTGAATTTCTAGCGAGAAATTAGTATTGTAGTTTTCAAATATGTGATTAGTTATCACAAAGGCGCTCTCTGTTTATATTTCAAACACGCTGCCTTTGAAGTGCGTCTGAAAGCCTTTCTCTGAGCTGCGTTCATGCCTCCAAAGTCATGGCCTCATGAGGCAGCGAGGCAACAAGTCACTGCCTTGAGTTTTCGGACGCAGCGAGCCAGTGTCCTGGACAAATGCGGAACTATGCGTTAGCGCCTGTCGGGCTACGCGCTTGCTTATGGACTTATGGATTACTTTTTACCGTCTGCCGCTCATTGTGTCTGCAAAGACAGCTCCCGTAAGCATACGGGCCAACCAAACGACCCAAGAAGAGTTTGGAACAAAACGAGAGAGGATCAATTTGTTGTTGCATTATCTGGATGCAGAGAGCTTCACGACAACATTTAACTAGACCGAGATTCTGATCCTGCTTGTGTTTTACGCGATGGGTGAGTTGTTTTGATTCGTAACCCTTCAAAAAACGTATGCTATTATATTGATCACAACATTAGTGTGTAGATTGTAATCAGTGCGTCTTCCCGCGGACGATATGCACATCAAAAGGTATTGTACAGCAATATAAATGGTCATTTAAACTCTTACACTCTGAAGCTATTTTGGGGATTTCCACCTGGATTTGGCCTACCCAATTTCAAAAGCTTATCATGCACATACAAAAGTTTGGTATCATTTTACAGGAAACCCTTTGAAATTACATAAAACACTGTTAAAAGTGCTCAACATGGTTGTATGTGTTGTCAGTCCTCTAATAAACACAAAAATAAATAGGCGCTTTTTGATGTTTTTTTTTCTAAAGTCTGTATTTAAAAGTGTATAACTCTGGCCCTGAGTGGTAACGAAACCTGCAGACAGTTTTGTTTGATTCCAGCAATTGCCAGCTTACAGGGGAAAAAGGAATTTTTTCTCTATCATAATAAATGCAAAAGTTATTTTACTCCAACTGATGGGAGGAATAATACCCTTTTTGTATAAAATTTCTGCCTAAAAACATTTGAAGTGCTCCCATAACCACATACAGTGGAATAAATGCAATATCTTTATATCATTTTGCAGAAAACCCTTTGAAGTTACATAAAAAGCTGCTGTTTGTGACAAATATTGTTATTTATGTTGTTTTTCATATGATAAAACACCAAATTTTCCTTTTTATGTTGTAAATACTTCTTTGATAGTGTATAACTCTGGTTCTGTGTGCTCTAGCTGACTGCAGACAGTTCTGGTTGTTACCAGCAGCAGACAGTAAACACCCAAAAAAAGAATGAACTCTTTAGCATGTCGCATTCAAAAGATATTCTTATTTTACTGAAGGGTGCGAAAATACATTTTTCATATAAATATAAATTTTTTGTTTTGCACATATAAAAAATAGCAAGGGATTAATTATGCACACAACCAAAGAAAATGCTGTGAATGGACTCATTGTTTAGAGTAGGACCTAAGATAAAAGATGGTGTATCATTTGTGGCTATATGTGCTATCTGAGGCAGTTCACACTCAAGTTTCCCATATGTTTATAAAAGACAATTTTTTACCTTATTATTCATTCGAGGATTGTTGGATATGTGTTAATAATAGAGCAAAAATAACGATGTATTCCTGAGAATGAGAGCTTTCATTTGATATAAGACTTGCCCATGTTTGTCATACTTGAAAAATATGAAATATGTGAATATTAAATCATATAATAAATTGTCGGGGGGTGATAGTGTAAATTAAGTGTAAATAACTTTCTTACAGTAAAACATATCTCAAAGTGATGCATATCTGCAGAAAGTAGAGACTCCAAGCTTTCAAACAGTATATCATATGTGGTACTGGGTCCATGACAGACCATTAAAAATTAAAGGAATATTTTATATTAAGTCAAAATAAGATAATTCTGGACCCGGTACAGGGTCCACAGAGTTAAAGAAGTTTAAGACACTTAATCTTAAAATAAGATTTGTACTGTCAATACATTATGTGAAAAATCATTGTAGATTGTAAGTTGAAAACTTTATTCTGTGCTGTGTTAACCATCGAATTTGGACTAATACTATGACTAACAATTTCGTTTTGAACATCACATATAAACTTACATAATGAAATAAACGATGTCATCAAACGCAACATTTATAAGACTTGATTACCTTATCCATCAACGTGATTTCTCGTTCGGGTCTGATTGATGCCCATCAGCGGTTGAGTTACCTGATAAGGAACACTGTGCCGTACACGGCACACCCCCCCCCCCCCTGCACGTGAGGCTGCATTACGTCATTGTAACTTTGAAGCATTAAATCTTCAAAATATACGGTCATGCGGCACATCGTTGTAAAGCTTAGACTTTCGGGATTCCATTAAGGGCACACAGAAAGCATAATATGATTTTTAGCAGTCATAAAACTGTAATCTAGTTGTTAGTTACCTGAACCGGGCGGCGCCGATTTAGGATATTTACTTACCTTCAAAATCTTTCCTTTATCCGCTTCGGTGAAATTGTCCAAAACAAATTGTTCATAAATCCCCAAAAGTCCAAGGAAATGGAATATCCAAGCCTTTTAATCCAAAACGATTTGTTCATCTCACAATCTTGACGTTTCTGACCGAATTACGATATAAATAGTGTATACAATAAGTTCACTAACAGACATTCGTTCGAATCTCACTTTTCATTCATGATTTATAATGAATATATTCGGATGTCATGTTTATTGTGCAACGTCTGAGGAACAAATGCGCCCCCTTGTGGAATTTCAGCCGTTCCATAAGAGGCTACAGACTACAAATCCCATACAGTAACTCTACGCTGCTTCAGAGCGCCATTAAACAACATCATTGTTATTGATTTGATCTGGCACCATCTAGCGGCGCATAATTACAAATTGCATCTTTAATATGAAATTAAGCAATTTCAACATTTTTTTATAAGTGATGGCAACTCATAACTGGTTAGAATTTAAAAAGTAAGTTTAAAAAGAACTTGCACAGCCTAAAAATTAAGGCTGCAATCTTTTACAGTTTAGACAGCTAATAAAGCTAGATCTAGAAAGTACTTTCAGGTTTCGTATGCAATACACAGACACTCATTAAGCATACTGTCTATGCTCTGAATAAACAAAGATGACCTATTATCCGGCATGAACCATCTAATGCCCATCATGGAACAGCTCTAATCCAGCTACACACTTAGAAATAAAGGTGCCATACGATGCCATAGAAGAACCTTTTCTGTCCAAACGGTTCTTTAAAGCACCTTTAACATCTGAAGAACTTTTCTGTTGCAAAAAAGGTTCTTTAAGGTGAAAAAGTTCTTCTGATTATTAAATGTATGAAGGACATGGTTCTTTGAGGAACCAAAAAAAGGTTCTTCTATGACATTTTTAAGAAGAACGCTTTTATTTTTAAGAGTGTACCATGTTTAAAATCAAAGCCACGTGCTGGAATTTCCAGCAGGGTAGATATTAAACAATAACAACATGCTTTTTTGGCATTTTTCCCACAACCGTTTTCCTATTCATACAAGGAAATGTACTGACTCCGAGCAAAAATAAATAAGATGTGCACTGAAGGAACCGAAAGCCCTTCTCCAGCAGCAGAGAGGGAAAGAATAGGAGTTAGATAAGCAAGACCTGCAGTAGAGATGAAGCGCAGAATGAAAATGGATGCAGTGCTCTGACCTTGTTGATCGGGCGAGAACGGATGAATGCATTCGTGATGGAGGTGAAGGGGATTGGCAATGGAAGGAGAGAGAGAGAGAGAGACGGTAGAGGACTGGTGGAGCGAGTGGCCAGACACAGCACACAATCTCATGCATTAGTGTAGTAATCAGTCCCCAGCAGAGTGCATGGAGAGAATAGAATTAATTTTATATGCAGACAGTACTCTAGACAAAAACACACATGCACAGCTGGGCTACATACAGTATTACGGGGGTCCCTTGGTGATGTTGCACATGTCAAATTGTACTCTTACACACATTGTACTCGTAGAACAATTACGCTGTTTGTGTCGTCATTCAAGTTGTGGGTCTATATAATTAACACCAAATTAGTGACAGTGGTGGGTCACACTGTACCGGTATTGTTAAAACTGCCTTAATGCTACACTGTAAAAAAATTCCGTAAAAATAACAATGTTATTGCAGCTGGGTTGCCGGTAATTTACCGTAGATTTAAATTTATGTTATTTACTGGCAAGAGTTTGTTTAAAGTTAAATTAATTTTAAATATTAACAAGTCTTTATCTTTACAGAATAAAACTATACAATAACAGCCTCATGCAAAGCATTCTGGGAACCAGAAATCATCATCAACCTTTTTCTGTTTTTTGCTTCAGATTTTGTTTCCCAGAATGTTTTGCTTGATGCTGTTTTTTTTGTTTTGCTCTGTAAAGACAAAGACTTGTAAATGTTTAATGTTCATTTAACTTTGAACAAAATGTTGCAAGTAAAACACATAAATTTAAATCTACGGTAAGTGACCGGCAACCCAGCTGCAATTTCTACGGAATTTTTTTTACAGTGTACATACACACCAAACGCCGGGCATCGCGTTACTCGCTCTAGATTACTTGCGTGATTTAACTTTGTGTCATGCAAATTTTTTCGCTCAAATATTGTCAAAGACACATTTGTGGCTAATGGCGCATGTTTTCGCCACAAACGCGCCACCCATATCGCGTCATTCACATCGCCCAACGCGAGGACACTTCTGATCGCGTCTTTGCATTGACTTTGTATGTAATCGACTCATGCAAATCGTTGAACTCGCGTCTGGTGTGAACCCAGAGGTGGTTCACATTTCGCGTCTTTTACACGCACAACTACTTTAATTTGAATGTAGATGCACGGCAAGCTCACTCAAATAGAGAGGGATGTGGCCTTGACACCAGGCATGTCGGTGCCGCAGCCAGGAAATAGTTAAATAGTTAAATACTTTACGGAATGGAAACGTTTTGGAAAGCACGTTGGAAAAAGGAGGAAAGTGAAAATGTGAACTGCCCCTAAGAAGTGCCACAATGGTTACAAACTCTCTTCATACCTCCATACTACTGAGCCCCTAAGGAGACATGGAGCAAAAATTAAATAAAGTTTAGTTTCGCGTGCGCACGTGAATCTATCATGTGAGCACATGAAACTAAACTTTTTTTACTCCAATGTCAACTTAGGGGCTCGGTACCATACTCTTGTCTTGCCAAAAAAGAATGAAACAAAATAATCAATACTTAAGATGAATTTGATGCATATATTGTTTATTTAAAAAAAATTGCAATAGATACGAATAAATACATTTTTTATTGTCATTGTAACATCTGCAACAAAATCGAGTGTATTCTCAACAGTGCAAAGGATCAGAAAAAACTAATAAAATTGCTATATCACAAAATATATTGTAGTGGTGGGCCTTTTTTTTTTTTTTTTACAATAACCGTATAGTGAAAAGCCTAATATCGTAACAGGTTGAAAGGTTGAACTAATGCTGCTGTGTTTTTGTAGACCTCAGAGCTTAGATGAATGTTATGTTTTATTAGTTTCACAAAGCATTTTTTATATTTTATATTTAAATAATTTATTTTAATGATGTTCTTTTATTGCTCTTATACCAATCACCTTTTGTTAAAAGTTCACACAGTCTGGATTCCACTTAATGCAAAATCAACATCATCATTTACGTTTTAATTAAGCTCAGATGAAACAGCATTAATCTTAAAATAAACCAAGAGAATAAACACATAGAAACATATTAGCTGAAAGAAACCTAATGACGTCCGTATTTTTTATTTCCCAGCTGTAGATCTTTTCGTATAATTACCTGCTAATGCAAAGAATAAATGGTCTGACGATTTGCGAGGCGCTCGAAAGCCCTCGGGTGAACTGTGAGTTTGCATGATATATCCAAAGGTTATACAGTGTCAGAGATAGAGATGAAACCACGACAATAAATTTACATTCATAACTTCCGGTATGTAGCATTCAGGGATCTAAAATCCTTCCACTCTGTGCAATAAACAGAAAGGCTTTGTCAGCAGGTAATAGCCAGCTGCAATTTTCTGCCCCCTCCTTGTAGTTTATCACCTGATCCCAGCTGCAGTTTATCTGTGAACTTCTATGCTTTCGTCTAAGCAATCTGGAGAACAGTCGCTCAAACCATCATTTAACCAAAAATGAGCATGACACCCAGTCACCTCTGGGATGCTGATATTCGTTCTTCTTTTCTGTCTTGTGGTTGTCAACAGGGGCAGATGTGATTAATTTTGATGGGCAGGGGGTGATCTCTTACCGCTTCAAAATGAAGAAGATGAAGATTTTGAAGGACGTGATTGCCCTGAAGTTTAAAACGTCAGAGAGTGAAGGGGTGATTTTGCACGGCGAGGGTCAACAGGGCGACTACATCACTCTGGAGTTAAGGAGAGGCAGACTTCTGCTTCAGATAAACCTTGGTAATTTCCCTTAAGAAATGTATGTGTGCTTGAGAAAAATATGTTTGTGTTCATAGTGCATGTGTGTGTCAGTATTTGTTTACTCTGCTGATCAAAGCAGTATGAGTTTCCAGGCTGGTTTATGCTGGTCCAACTGGTTTAGCAATATGGCCATACTATTCAGCATAATATCTGTGTGTTCTGTATGTAGCACACAGCAAAAAAAAAAAATGACATTCACCTGATCTAAAAATTGATTCATATTTTGATTCATATTGCTTATTGCAGTGGTTCTCAAACTTTTCAACGTGTGGCTCCCCTTGTGTACAGTGCATTCCTTTGCGGCCCCCGCCATAGAAAATGTATGACAAATGTGTTGTAAACCGCAAAATTTTAAGTAAATAAAACATATTAAATTATACAAAGTATTGCTGTTGGTTAGTATTTTAATTTTTTTTTAGGTTTAATTACACAGAATTCATGATAAATGTCATAAAACTTAGGGTTAGGTTAGATGGTGCCCCCCTGGCACCATCAAGCGGCCCCCAGTTTGAGAACCACTGGCTTATTGCATCCTTAAGATTAATCGGTGCATTGTATTTTATAACTTGGGATTAAAGCATATTATTTATTATTATAAATGTAATAATATTGTAAAGCTGGATGACCAATTAAGATTTCCCTTTTAACATTCAAATCTAATGCATGATTTACATAAAACTTTATTGCTATGGGACCACATCTACTAATAATATATGTCTTTTCATCAGGATACCTTGGTAAGAATCATCTCTGATAATTTTGTTACTGTAAATAGACAAGGGTATCCTTAAGTTATGAATAAGTCTTATCTTATTGACTGCTGGATCTTCATAAACAAAATACAGTGATATATCAGAATCTTCATACACTTGGTCATTTCATGCGTTTTCTCTGATTGGATAGCTATCCGATCGTAAAAAGATCTAGTTTTAATGTCCTTATGAAATGTTTTTGAGACGTATTTAAATCCGATCACTCAAACCACTTCAGGAGGTGGTCTGGGATGGATTTCCGCCTAAACTGGAACTTAAATACATTTGGTTGATAAGCCACATATGTCAGCGCTTTATTCCTCCCAAAACTAAGCCAGGGGAGAGAGGCAAAAAAACAAAGATGACACGCTCGTTGCATTTTTGGAGCAACGACAGTGGGTAAAAAAACTTTCTAGAACCAATAAAATCAGACTGATATCACAGAAATATATATAGCCATGAAAAATTTTATTAATTTTTTTGTGTCCACGGCACGAAATTCAGCTTTTTTGTGCCTTGAGCACAAATTTCTATTAATAGTTTTTCATGTCCGTTGCACAACTTTCTTTCTTTTTCGTTTCATTTTATATATTGTTTTCTCATTGTCGCTTGGGTTGGGGTTAGAATCACTTTCTGTTATATTTTTAGACACCCAAACTCTAACCCCGAGTCCAGGTGAGAATAGTTTTAGAAGCGGAGAAAAAAAAAAACATGTAGAAACCAATACATAAAAGTACATCCAAACCCCAAATCTAACCCCAACCTCAAGCCACAATGGTAAGAAAATTGGAAAAAAATTGGAAACGATACATAAAATGACACGAAAAAGAAACTTTTGCCACAGACATGAAAAACTATTTATAGATATTTGTTGCGAGTGACACAAAAAAGACATATGTGCTCAAGGCATGAAATAAAGCTGAATTTGGTGCCATGGACAAGAATAAATTAATAATTTTCATAAATATAACACGACTTTCTGTGAAATCATGTTGAATAAAATAGTCCAATGACAAACTCAATGATTATTTATATTGAGAAAGCATTTTAGCGCTTCCCCCGTCATGGACCTGTAAATCATCGTGCCGTCTCACCTCCTACGGCTCTAAACAGCTTGCTCCGGCTCGTGCCCTTGCCCAAAATACAGTAAGTGTTTTTGTTGTATACGCTTTGTCTTAAGTTTTTTAAGGCGAAGCAATGAATAGTGCATTTGCATTTTGCGCGGTAATAAAAAATCTAATTGATATCCTTTCAGCCAAGACACATTTATGTGACCAAATGTATATGGAACAGTTTAAATAAATCAGATATTTATCCGATCAGAAAAAACGAATGAAGTGTCCTGGTGTCAAAAGGCCCCCAAAGATCAAGCCAAAAAGAAACATACATCAACCGAAAATATTTGCAAACCCAACATATTTTTAAAAACTTTATGAAGGTCATAAATAACTGAATTGCAGTGATGGGCCGGCTCAAGATAAATGTATGTTTCAAAAGTTGTTGGCATCCATAAGTGTCCTCATACCGTGAAGGAGAAGCCATCATGTGTTTGATATTGATGATCATCTTCTCTGTGTAATAAACTGCAGGCAGTAATCAGTATGACTCCATCCTGGGCCATACATCCGTGACCAGCGGCAGTCTTCTGGACGACCATCATTGGCATTCCGTAGTAATTGAACGCTACAGGAGAAACGTCAATTTTACTCTCGATCAGCATACTCAGCACTTTCGCACCAACGGGGAATTTGACCACCTTGACCTGGATTATGAGGTACGACTGAGAAAATGAATGATTTATTGCTTTGAACTTCATTGAACGAGCGGGAGAATTATGGGATGCTAAAGATAAAAAAGTGACTGGAGGAATTCAGCATTTTTTACAGTGTTGAAGTGAAGTTAAAGGAATCAATAATGACATCACATGGGTTGGAAACAAAATAAGAGAGCATACATAAAGATTAAATGTAAATATTTGGAGGAACTATTTTTTAAATTGTTTTAAATAAATTTACATCTTAAAATTATAAAAGTATGGAGTATGTGACACTAAGCATGGAAGATTGTTAAAATATATCTGGTTTTACTAATTGAATCTCCTTTCATTCTCACACTGTGAAAAGATTCAAAATAGATATCCTGTAATTATCTCTGAATCCTAAAGGATATCTGGAGGATTTCAGTCACAAAACCTTCACACAATCCCAATAGAATGAGCTAATGCTTGTTAAAAAACCATGATGTCACACCCAGACACTTTGTCCTAGGAAGGGACGAGCTGTGATAAACTCTATTTGCTTTTGGGGTTTTCATCCCTTGTCATTCATTTCAGCACACAGCTTTGGAAATTACATTCGCTTCTCCGCACTACATTAATCCAAGCTAATAATGTGCAGCAGGATGTTAACTTATCAAACAGAATAAATGCATATTAATACGCACTGTGGTGGAATGTATGGGAAGTTGATTTTCAGCGACATAAAGAATATAGTCGGAGTACAAACACTTTTCTGTTCAGTTGAGCTAAATTGTAGTTGGATGTTAAAGGGCTTGTAACAGCTCGGTTGGTCTAGGACAAATTGACCCCAATTAAAGGGAAAGTGTCTGATTAATTGAGCTGAGAAAGATCTAAACCATTGAGTCATTTGCTGCTGGTGCATGCACTGAATTTACAAACAATTGCATTTATCGACTGTTGTGTGTTTAGACACCAGTGCTTCTTACAGGCCTTTGTGTTCATGTAACTCAACTGGTAGAGCATTACTCAGGGTTCACAATTTCTGGAATATCAAAAGGTTTATTTCAGACATTGAAAGGCATGGGATATCAGGAATTTTTGTTTCTCATCACTTGAAATTTTAGTGCATGATTTACATAAAACGTTATTGTTATGGGATCACATCTACTAATAATGTATGTCTTTTTATCAGGATACCTTGGTAAGAATTATCTCTGATAGTCAGCTAAGCCTTGTCTATGAAGCCAGGCCATTGTGTGTGTTGTTTTACATGACAGTACTCCATTGTAATGACTCTATTCAGATCTCTGCGATGCTGTGATTTGTGCATATAGCTTAGTTTCGGAGGAATGCCTTATTCTGGGAAGCCAATCTCCGGAGGCAGACGGAACTTCAAAGGATGCATGGAGAGCATCAACTACAATGGAGAGAACATCACTGACCTAGCCAGACGAAAGAAACTGGACACCTCTAGCTTTGTGAGTCGATTTCCATTTTTTTTATGTACCGTAAAAATCGTATCAGAGAGAAGTAATCAGAGTTTGGTTTTTGGCTACATAACTTTTCCCAGCTATGACAGTTCTGCGCATATTTAACATGTTTTTGTGGGTTGTTTTGCCTGGAGGGCTTTGTGGAGGTGTATGACCATGAAGTGCTGGCATATTGCGCAAGCTGTGCAAGGTTGACAGCTGAAAATGTAGAGTGCGTTTCATCTGCATTGGTTGAGACGTGATATTGATCGAGCTTGCATTTTAAACATCATGTCTATTCTGCATAAATCTGTTCCATTTGTTCCAGCATGATGTTAATCATCTGCACAGATTTGATGACTGGTGTCAGCACTGATAATAATCTAATTTCCGCCGGCAAGGATATTAAAACAATGCATTATATTATATTGATAGGACCGTAAACATAAAGACAGGCAATTATTTATTTATGATAAGAAGTAAAATACAATCTTATCTCTGCCATACCTTTTACACTTTAGTGTCAGGTCATCAAGCAAGCGTTAGGTATGTGAAATCTTATTTATTAGCAATGATAATGATTATGGGCCCTATTTTAACGATCTGAAACGCAAGTGTGAAGCGCAACGCGCAAGTGAGTTTGTGGGCGGATCTTGGGCGCTGTTGCTATTTTCCCGGCGTGAGAAATAACTCTTGCGCCGGGGGCAAATCAATAAGGGGTTGGTCTGAAGTAGGTTCATTATTCATAGGTGTGGTTTGGGCGTAACGTCAAATAAACCAATCAGAACGTCATCCAACATTGCCTTTAAACGCAAGGGCGCAAGTTCCATGGCGGGTTGCTATTATTATGACGGATTTACCAGGCGCACGCCAGGAGCGGTTCACAGCTGAGGAGACCGACATTCTTTTAAGAGCAGTCAAAGACAGAGAAGTTATTTTGTATGGGGATAGGAGAAAACCCGCCCAAATCAGCGTAGGTTAAACAGGCGTGAGAGGAAATAGCCACAATTGTCTCATCAGCTGGCATCCCCATAGTTGCGCCAAGCGCTACAATGATGTCAGGAGACGGGGGAATCCCAAGCTTGCCAGCATAAATCGGGCACGCCGTGTAACGGGAGGTGGATCTGCCTCAGGACCTGACGCCAGCAGAGGACATCCCTGCGTCCACCCTCACCGCTGAAAGGGTTTGGGGGCTTTGAAATCGGACCGAAGAAACGCAAGCAAGGTCCAACCCCAAAGTACACTTACAAATCAAGTTCACATACATTAAGGTTTCTTGTGAAAACATTTTAATTATTATTTACATAAAATAAACGTTATACAACCACAAAACAAACTCATTATTATTAACTTATGAAAATATTTTAATCATTATTTGCATGAGAATTTTTTAACGCAGCCACACAATCAATAAAAACTATCACCACAATGCTCACCACTATGATTTCCCTTATCTCGTGTATTAATATTTTTTAGTGTAACAATTTATGATTTGGAAAAATAACTTTTGCATCTGTGTAGATTAGATGCAAAGTGTGTGCGCGTTGTGCACGCTATACATTATGGGCATGCGCCCTTAAAATAGCATAATGAACCACGCGCAACGCGCCACTGACCTTAAACTTTTTTTTTCTGGTCAGTGGCGCAATTGTTTTTTGAAACTGCAAAATAGCATCAGGGATGGTTTGTGCCGGAACACGCCTCTTTTTTTGCGCTGAACTGCCCAGGGAGCCCAAGTTTATTCCCTAGTTTGCCGACGTGCGTTTGTGGAGGGAAAAACCTGCTGTGCGCCGGTGCAAAATACGAATGATAGATGCGTCACTGACAAAGGCAATTGCACTGGGTGCAAGATAGGGCCCAATGTGTCTTACATGACTGATGTGAATCATAGACTATAAAAACGATGGACGACATGTCTCCATAGACTTTCATTGTAAAAAAAGACGTAAAAGTATGTAAAATATTGATATGATGTAATGATTTTGGAGCCTGCACAAAAGGAAAATTTTAATGTTAAAGTTTGGTTCCCATCCCATTCGTTTACATGGAGAGGGCGGGGTTTATGACATAAGCTGCAACCAGCCACCAGGGGACGATCACTTTTTCAGGAAGAGCACCTATTAAATTGCTAAAAACAACATTATTTTGTGTATTTGGTATAATACGTGTTGCGTGGTTTATGGTTCAAAAACACATTATTTTCAACATACCGTACATTTTTGTTGCTCCATCAATTCCTGTCTTCCTGAAACGCTCTGATTTTGTACAAAGCTCATCGTTCTGAAAAGAGCCGTGTCGTCGGATTGGTAACCAGTATGTTGTGATTGGCCTGAATACTTCTGACGTCAACCGGAAATGTGACGCTCCTTACCATGTTTGAAAGATTCGCTCACAATTCAATACTGACAGGAGTTAATATCGTATCATAGAGCCGAATCTGAAAATGCAGATTATAAAATTTAACTATCAACTTTGCCAGTGTGGCTTGAGTAGGACATAAAGGATATTAAAAAATTAAAACCAAACAGCAAATGCTAATCTTCACTGATAAAAACTTGCATTTGAGTCGTGATTTAGTCAGTAGTAAATATGAAAACATAAATTACTAACAGGCTGTTTGTCAGAAGTGGGCTGAATTATGATAATGACCTATAATGTTCCCTACAGTCCATTGGAGGTGTAACGGTTCAAATTACCCACGGTTCAGTGCCTATCACGGTTTTGGTACTTTTGGTACACTTTGGTCACAACAGGCTTCTTTACAAAAATAAAAACCTAAGCCGTTTTTAACCTCTGTAAAAATCAACCTTTTCACTTTAAGCACTTGTATTATTAAACTATATGTACCAACTTTACTATGCACTTAAAAATAAACACAAAATAGCTAAGGTCACAATACTTATTATATTCTATGCCACTATCTTAAAGTTTTTTCGCAAGAAGATCAGTTTGTTAACATTTAAACACAGGAGGCAATGCGTGCTGTTTCTGTCTCACCTGCGATCACGTGCTATCAACAACACCCTGGTGATGACGGGGTAATAAGCGACTCGTCATATTAGATGTATTGCCTTAAAGCAACACTATGTAGTTTTTTTTTCCTTTAAATAATGTCTCTAAAATTATTTCAGTGATAGAACAACTTTTAACTGGACAAATTGTACTGTTGCTGCAACTTGAGCAGCCTCCTAGCTGCTACAAGCACACTCTGAAAGTGGCGGTGGATGGTAGAGCACACAGCCCCGCCCCTCCCCCTGCCTGATACCAGGCACTGTTGCGCTTTTCAACCACATGGGGGAGCTGTAAGTCATTTTTACATGGAAACTACATAGTGTTGCTTTAAATGAAGCTGGCGGTGCCTCTATTAGCGTCTTTTCTCCTTCATGCCGCGCTAAACAGTCCGCGCACACACCAACACGTGAGGAGGAACTGTGAGGTTGGCAACCAATTTACATACTTGAGTTGATTGGACAGGTACTCTCACCTAAACACACGCAGAGCTTATTCAGAACCATACATTAGCGATTTTATGCGCTGTTTTCTTCACAAACTATATAAGAAATGCGTTGTCGAATCAAACGCAGTGCACGTCCATCCCGAACCGTGGGAGGATAACGGGACGATTTGATTTTTTACCGAAAACCGCTACACCCCTACAATCTATGTGTTTGTTGTAGTCTATGAAAAGGGATTTACAAACTTGCGGCATCGTTTACTTTGGGATTTGTACCTTTTGCATATCGATGACATGTACTTATACACACTTACACACCAAAGCAAATGTAAAATTGTGAATCGGATAATTGGTGCTCTTTAAGCAAGTTTAAAACAGGAAAGTATGTATTACTTTTTTGAAATTTTTAAGATTTATTCACTATCCACATGGTAGTTTTGTTAGCATTTATTTAAAGTATTATTAGGGGTTTAAGCATTAAGTGCTCAAACCTATTTGTAATTGCTAAGATTTGTATTATTATTACTAGGAATTGCATTTGGTTAATTTCTCTGATATATAGTGCAGGGTGCCCAACAAATAGGTGTCTGGAAACTGTATTCACTGTATTTATTAACTGTTTGCTATAGTAAATGAACTGTTAAATTCAGTAGTATTATAGAAGGTATGAGTTGGTAAACTGTAGAAAATACTGTAGTATGCCTTAATATTTACTGTTGTTTGATTTTAAAAGCATTTTAGTCCCACTAAATGATTTTCAGGTTTTTGCACCCTCCCCAAAAAATGTGTACCAGCCGCCACTGATATAAATATTGATTTGAATTATTTTATCATCATATTGTGCTAAAGCTATCCCAACAAACACAGTCTATTACAGTCAGCCAAGAAATATCTGCAAATAAAACGACTTTGTGTCTTTCTCCTCTGAGCTTTTATGCAGTGTTGACCTGGACTTACGTTTTATAAATCATTTTAATTAATTTAATTCTTATGTTTAGTCCAGTATTATTGATTTTGACAAATATACAATCATGCTTGTGCTGTTTTCGGAAGGGAAAACCACTTTTAATGAAAATAATGAGAGAAAGTACTATACTAGCTGTGACAGGGTCCCCAGTTGCTTGTCTGATAATAGGAAAATCACACAGCTCTCCTCCTGTCAAAATTTGACACGTGTCCACCATACACACACCCAGTTAATATTTCGGATTATATTGATAAAACACTGAACATGGGGGTTGTTCTATTATAAGGTGCTGAGAAAGGCTGAGTGCACTTTTCATTGTGATGGGACTGATTAAGTTCTCTATAGTTGAAATGAGGATGAAGTGCATTTGGTGCCCGAAATTACCATTTAGAGGAGTGTAGAATTGAAGAGTTCGGAATAAAAACCCTCTTCTTTGCATTCATGAGACCCTTTAAGAGCTTAAGGTTCAGAAATCTATGGCGTGATTTGAACATGCTGTAACAGCAGTTTGAGAGATCTTTCTATAAGCTTACGTTTCACATGAGAGGTCTTCAGCTATTTCAGACTTTTATTTAGTTTCTAGTCACCAAGGTTAGGTCCAGAATCTAAAAACTGGCACCCTTTTAATTCACAAGAAGGAGTTAGAATAGACCACACCCCATGTTCAAATTAAATGTTTGAAATGAAATTTTCCTACTATATGTGGCATAAAGAGAAAGTTAGACATTTATTAAATAATAAAAATATGAAGATGCAAATGAATGTAATTTCAGTCACTGATTGTTAATGTCATAAAATGTTTTTGCAAGGTCTCATACAGTATGTTGTGTGTATAAATTCTACTTGAAATTTAAATTCGATGATTACAACCACATTATGTGAAAACCCCGCTGAGCAGCCAACCACTTTAAGCCTTAATTCGGCAGGGAAATCATGTTCAATTCACAGCGAAGAATCACTTAACCATCCCACGAGGTCTACATGGTGAACAACAGCATGCCCTCTAACCCTTTTACATAAATGCATTTGAAGTGTAATGAGAACTCTGTCTCATTTTCAGCGAAACCTGACGTTCTCCTGTGTGGAAACGCACACATTCCCCGTGTTTTTCAATGGCACCAGCTTCCTGCAGTTGCCTGGCAGGAGGGACCACAATATGGTGTCTGTAGGTTTCCAGTTCCGAACTTGGAATCCCAGCGGCCTGCTTCTGTTTAGCTCTCTGGCAGATGGGATGCTGGAATTGGCTCTGAATGGTGGAAAAGTCACAGCGCACATCAACGTCACCCAACAGAAAAACATGCTCGTCGACGTTGCATCAGGTGAGCCCACGTTCTTGCACCCACATGCTTATTTATGACTTCCTACGTGGACATCTCATCAGGTTTCATCAGATTGTTGTCTCTCTTGCCTAATAACCTATAGTTAATGTTTAAATGTTATACAATTTTGTGTGGACATAAAACTTATCCAATACTATAAATGATTTGTACTTATTTCAATGGAGCATAATGCAGTTGTTGAAGTCACATAATGTTCTAGATGTAAATGTTATTGCTCTTTCATAGCTTAATGGAGTCCTTGTTTATCCTAGATTTTCTTTGATGAAATAATAATATAAACAGACGAGACAGTTATTGAGTTTACAGAGATAAAATTCACGTTGATAGCATAGCTCAGATAATTTGGTCTTGGAGGAATTTAAAGAGAAATTATGAACCGCTGTTACTTTGTCAATTTTTACTGACTCTTGTTTGCTGTGATTGTCTATTGAATATCATTATTGTCCAGAAAAAAGCAACTAAGATTTATTTATTTATTAGTTTTATTTGACGGAAACAATACAGAATAGTATTCCTACGCAAATATTGAGCACCAGATGTTCTCTCTTAGTATATGCTCTCTCTCTCTCTCTCTCTCTCTCTCTCTCTCTCTCTCTCTCTCTCTCTCTCTCTCTCTCTCTCTCTCTCTCTCTCTCTCTCTCTCTCTCTCTCTCTCTCTCTCTCTCTTATAAATCCTAAGACATCTAACAGCTAACAAACAAATATATGTGACCCTGTCTGTGAAAACCAGTCTAAAGTCTCAAATTCTGGGAAAACTAGCATCAAATTTTCATCCATTTCACTATGATTTCAGTTTTTTGACATGACCTTACTCAGTCAATATTAAAGATATCAAGGTTATATTTTCACAGAATGTTCTTTACATCATGTAGGATGATTTTATGTAGCTGGGTTTTTACAGGAAGGGTCACATGTTGTGTTTGTATCTTTGAATGAAAAAATTACATTTTGTATAGACTATGTATAGTGATGAAGAGAGCTTCATCCCACCTTTAGACATTAAGGGCACACTTGTCAAACCCCTGTGCTAATAGGCTATTAAGAGGAAGGGTAGTTACTCTTACATTGTTAACCCAAAGGCTAATTGGGCTCCAGCTGTTGGGAATCCTTTATATCTTTTAAGAAAAGCAAATTGACTCCGCATTGAACTTCAGCATGGAAGAGTCAGGTAACTTGATGGACTTCCATGCATAGTAAGCACTCTGCAAAGGCTATGAGATTAATGAACTCTGGATTGTGGTTTACTAATAGGTCAACTTTTGATCCTGTTTTACAGTTCAGAATGTTATTGGATTTACTGGATCAATTGTAAATTGTATCAGGAGTGGAAGAATTGGTACTATGGGTGTGCTACTGATTCTTCTGCATCACAAAGCAATAACTTTATAAATAAACTACCATGGGTCTGTTTGTGTTTGATAAATAAATCAATCTACAGATGAAAACCTCTGTTCTTGATCCCAATCTGATTAATTCCTCTATTTAAAGTTCTTTATGGGCAAAAGTATATAAGGCGTCTTGTGACTGCTCATCCGGTGGGGCGCTAAATCAAAAAATGTGTTTGGAGTTTCATGTGTGTTGCTTGCGTTTTCAAAATATGCGTTTGTTGCGTCATGTGAACCATGTGTATCACGTGTTTTGTCAAAATAAGTGCCTGCTGCACACGCGTCATAACCGTTTATGATAAAAGAGACGCTCACATTCACAAAATACACGCAAGACACTCCCTTAACAGTAAACTCTGATTACACATGAGATTATGCGAGTATCTGATAAACGCGAGCGTCTCTTTTATCATAAACCCTTTAGACGCGTCTGCAGCAGGCACTTATTTTGACAAGACACGTGATGCACACAAGATCTCTCGTTAGGCCGAACACATATTTTGAAAAAAGGAACCACACACATGACGGGCTACATACATGTTGTAATGAACTTCGCATCGAACGCCCTCGAAAAAAGAAGTCACCGGCTGCCACTGCTAACTGGAAATCGAAATTGGGTCATCGAAAGCACACCTCCACCATATGTCGGACCACTACACAATCGACTCCCAAAAACTGAATTAAAGTGATGGAATTCCACATATTTTCTGGTGGATATCCAGTATAGTAGGATACAGTGGTTTTGATGGATACGGTTTATTTCTTCGTCATTTTATAAATCCTATTTTTCATTTTTTTTTACTACATGTTTACCACCAGATGTTCCCCTTTCTTAGAAATCCTCTGAGAAAAGCTCATCTTTGAAGCATATTTTTGTCAATAGAACATTAAAGAGGTTTATACATGTGGTTGCACGACGGGGCTTCTTTTGTCAATCAAACTGAGGATATTAGAATGCAGATGGTCTTCTTTTTTAGAGCTTTGGGGTTTTATCCATCTGCGGAGGCTCATTAGTTGAAGAGGTATTAGAAATGAATAAATCATTGCCTTAGTCATGCTTAGTCATGAAGGTCTCATGGAGTCATGAAGAAGGCTTGCTGAAAGCATGCTTATTCAGTTATTGTGTACCTTTATTACATAGACCTTGCAGAATTTGTAAGCAAAATCTTAAACAATACTGACCTCAAAAAGCTGAACAGACTGACCTTATAGGTACACATTGGCAATAAAGACTGAATATTAGTACCTCAAAGGTACATATTGCAACCAAATATACACCCACCTTAAGGATTATTAGGAACACCATACTAATACTGTGTTTGACCCCCTTTCGCCTTCTTTACACCACCACCACCAACCTGCACAGTGGTAACAAGGCTGTGAGAAACCTTGTCAACCTTTTTAAAGCTGGAATTTGTATTAACTTATAGTGGTTATAAACATGCAGAGAACCAAAGAAACTTGTTGAACTTTGCTACTTTACATAGCAGCATTTTTTACCATCCTGGTCAAGCTTGTTTGAAGCTAGTTAAGGTGGTGTGCCATCTCGATAACCCCCAAAACAGACCTGTCTTACTGATCACAACTTGTCAATTATTGGTCAAATACCTTCATATTGAATTGGAGTTGATATCTAATGTCTTCCCTAATGAAGCACAACACAAGAATCTTCCAGAGATCATCTAAGCAAGGGTCACCACAGTTTAAATTTGTGATATGTTGAGTGTTAATTTGTTCACAGCTCAGCCCATATGCCTCTTGGCTCCTTTTCTTCATCTAGGTTAAAGGTCCATTCTGGATGTATTGAGCTGTAAATTGGCTTTGGGAAGGTGTACGGAAAGTAAATTAATGAAAAGTGAGCATAGTCTTGGTAATAGGCTGCAGTTAAGTCAAATTCCAAAGGGGACGCATATGTAATTGCCACAGCTTTCTGATTGTACTTATTATATTACCAGTTCAGTGTATTGTCAGCTTAGAGATTTAAATCCGTTGAAACGAATTTTCTTCATATTTTGCTTTAATCACAGAAGATTAATGGCAGACACGTTATATATTAATTGACACAGGAATTAAATCTGGAGTCAATTACATCTTTGACTTCAGTGTGGAGGATTCATTTGTAATGGGTGGGAATAGTAGTCATTTAGGGAATAGATCTTCCCCACTGAGAACCTCTGTTGCTTTTGAGTCCAACAAAAACACGTCTGAAATATTCAGAGAAGTGTTCAAATGTGTTAAGTACAGTACGTTTTCGTAGGCGCAGCGATGAGGGGGAATTTGCAGGTGATGAGTGACAGGCTAGCGCAGGAGATTGTAGGATTGACAGTTTAGCAGAGTAAGCAGTGGGTGTGCTGTAAATTGACCAATACTAAACAGCAAATGAGAGTTAAGAAAAGTTGGGCAGCAGCCAATCACTGTGTGGTATGAAGAGTAAATTCTGCTGATAGTTGATTTAGATTTCAATTACAATTTGTGCACGTTGTGAATATAATTAATAAGCACACCTCCATATTTTGACATGCACAACCATACAGTACTATATCTTTGAGGAATATATTTTTTTAGCTGTAATCTTGCAAATATGCATTTATGATTTTATTGATTCCATTTTAAAAGCAGTTATATCAATAGGGTATATGAACAACTTACTTCCGTGTTCCTGTTAAACATAGATTGCTTCCAGTTCTGTATGCTTGATGCTGAAATGGTTTTCATACATGAAGCTATCAGGTGCTACCAAAGACAAGAATAACCAATGTCCAGTGGATATGCTCGTTAACATCTTAAACCGAAGTAAAAGAAACTAACTTTTTACTAACTTTTTTTATACACTTTAATATTTGTACTAATATAATTACAACTTATTTGTGTTTTATTTTATGAAACCCTGTTATGCATATGAAGTAACCGTTTTATACAAGCAATAAGCCCCGCGAAGCAGTGGTGTTACAGTGCATTTTACTCCGCTTCGTGTCGTGCCTAACAACGCCCCTTAACTGTTATAAAATGCATTGGTAACCCACTGCTTCGCAGGGCTTATTGCTTTAATAACAGACACCAATCAACGTGTTCAATAGTTTACATACTGTACCCCTTTTTCAGCTTCATTTAATGCATGTATCCTTAGTAATAGTTTCTCTCAGTCTCTCAGTTGTCCTCAGTGTGAAAAGATGAATCTCAACATTATAAAGTTACTGTTGGAATGGAGTCAAATATGCAAGGAATGATGCAAGAAATACAAGGAATATTCAGGACCTGGAGGATTTTTCAAAAGACCAGTGGACAGTATTATGGGTCAGATCAAAGAGACTCGCAAAGTCAAGGCAATTTGTGCATATTTCACGAGGTTGGCTAATTTGCACTACCACATTCATACATTTTGATACGATTTGCCTTGACCCATGTGACATTGGGGTAAGGTTTTTTTATTATATGTGTACGTTTTTGCACGATTAACTTCGTACAAATTCATACGATTTATTAACTCGTAAAAATTGCAATTCGTATAATCCCTCTTGTTTTTTTAAAAATGACAACATTTTGCATATTTGCAAAGGGTATATACACTTATGAATTCAATTGTGTAATTTTATATCTAAAAGTAAAAAAAATTGCATTTACATTTAAACTTTAGACACAACAGCTGAACTATGAATATCGTATCAACTTCCTTGCTTGTAATTTTGTGTATTTTTCACTGTTTAATCTTCTGCCAATGGTAAGAACTGATTACTTTCCTGATTACTTTTCAGATAATTACTTAAAATTGTAAAGTTTTACTGGTAATCTAGTGTGCTTTTTTGAGGAAATGTTTTGAGTGAAAACGTTTTATCATAATGTTTTGTTTGTTTTTGCGCTTATTTGCTAATGGAGCTAGCTCGAGTTAGTCAAATGCTGATGTTTACAGTACAATTGTTAATCATCATAATGATACTCTCAGAGGAAATGGATGTTATTTTTTGGCAATATGATGCTAAATTTTTCTTGTGTGCTGGTATAAAAAGTTTCTTGATTTTAAACATTTGTTTTCTCCGTCGTCGCTAGTGCTGTTATGTGCTCTAAGCTAAACTAATGGGTATTCAGAGCATTGCCGCACCTTCAGTTACAAGCAAAATTGACAGGGTGACTGAAAATTGCCAGTGATTTTCCACTCATGAAATGTACGCCTGTAGAACAACACTGACAAGTTGTGTCGGTGACAGTTTGATGAATCGCACCGATCACAGACCTGCTCCATTGTGTTAATGGGATAATTTGGAAAAACCTTCAAATTGTCATGCTTGGTGGCTTTTGTTGTGCTCCTTATATGCATTCAGCTGTTCTTCGTCTCCGACTCCAGCCAAGGTCTGATTTCCTCAAGGCATGTGATCTCAGAAGACTCTAAAGAGTAAGAAGTACGCCAGTTGCCTCACATAGTATTCTATCATATATCGATCCCGCTTGTTTAAGTGAATCTGTTTTCTTTGAAATTTATGAAGCCCTCTGGCGCTTACGAATTTGAGTTCACTATGTGCTCTGGTCTTAAATATTTGGCCCTCCAAGGTAAATTGTGAGCCTTTTCAATCCAAGCAGAAGGCAATTTTTCAACCTCATAAACTGGGACAATAAAACATTATAATCATAGTAAGGTATACGGTAGTGTTTTTCCTATCATTCCCTGGGGGGATTCCATTATTGCAGTTCTTTTCGATTCAATATTAAACTTTACCAAGAAAGTTAAGGTGAACAAACAATTGGATATATTACTCACTATTTATTACCCTGGTGAAATGACACACAAAATTGATGTTTGTGTATCAGTTTAAACAACCTTAAAGCCTCTTTTATAAATTCTTGATTTACAGTTTGCCTGTGGTGATAGTAACTATTATCGTTGATATATATGGGATTTTTCATGTCAAAAAAACCCTGAAATATCAGTTGTTGGCGTTGAGAAAATTCATCCCAAAAATAAGCGTGTCATCAGTTCTAAGTACAGTCAAACCATTCTCTAATCTATAATACACAGTAATAAGCCTAGCATGCACAAGAGCGAGTTTTTGACCATACAAGCTTTTAAAGGTTGGATTTTTCCCAAGCATACTGTACAGTATAAAAAATAATATTCCCTTAATTAAAATTTTCCCTTTCATTGAATACTAATCCAACCATGTGTGTGTAGCTTGAGTTGACTTCGGAGAGCCATTTCTTTGCTTTGTGAGTAATGTTGAATTGTTTCAACCCATGGTTGGGTAGAATATGAACATTTTCAAGGTTAATTTAAACCCAATTGCTGGGTTTGTCCATATTGTACCAAACCATGGGATCAGCCCAGCATTTTTAGAGAACACGTTGTTTGATATTATTTTTGCATCATCTGCATCATTTCTCTGGACTTGAGCTCAAGGTGTACAGTAGTAGATGCAATCTGATACTGTATGTGTTTTCTCCTCTGAAAACTCTTAAAACCTGGTTTTATGTAGATTAGTTTCAGAAACATACTGTATTGTATACATAGTGTATCCAGGTAGAGATCGTGCGTAGACTGGCAAACTTACAGTATGTGCATTCCTTACGGTATGTCGTTCAGGAGAGGTGATGTTAATTTCCTTATACACTGCAAAAAAAAATTTCATGTTCTGAATTTAAAGTTAGTGAAAGATCATGATGGATGTTGTGCAATAATCCATTGATTTTTTTCAGTGATGTTTGTTCACAGCAAACTCAAAAGCCACACTGTTTGTTTCTCAACAGCTTCTTTACGTAAATAACTCCCGGTTCCTGTTTGCATCCCTCCGTGTTCAGCTAAAATAAACAGATGTCTTAGGAAAGCTTTAAGATCAGTCATTTTGTTTGGCTCATACAAGATGCATAGCACAATCAGATGTGGTTTTGTCTTGTTCCTATTTTCACTGTTTCCTATGTTAGATTCATAAATTGCAGTTATCTCAGCTTCTCACGTTCATAGTGTCTGTTATGTGATGGTAACAGTTTACTTTGGTTTATTGTCTATTCTGTTTGCTATTTCTTATTGGCTAAGATCAAGAAAAGATCAGTAATGCTCAGAAGCTTTGACCTCGCTTAACCCTCTCCAGTTTACGGTTGAAAAACAGTAAGTTTGTCTATTTCAGAGCCACGGCACTGGTTAAATTTTATCAGTCGGAAATAAGCGGAGTTCCTCTCGTGCTTTTCTGTTCCCTTCAGGGATAGCGATGAATTCAAAAATCAATGTGATATCTGGAGGTGACTGCGAGCAGAGAATATCAGTTTTATCCCTCCGGCTTTGGCTGAAATATCCGATGTTCTCGGCACAGTACCACACATCCTTTGACACACTCTTTTAACTTTTGCTTTCCTTTAATATGAATTACTTGGCAAGGATAAAGGTAAAGGAAAGAATGTGCAAGTGTGTATTTTCTTTAAATGTTCACCTTGCCCAGCTTAATAGTATGCAGAGACAACTAATTGTAAGTTGTTTTACAAGTGTAAACCCTGCGGCTTTATCAAAGCACTCCAACCAGACCAACACATCAATGTTGGTTTAACCAATAGCGTGTTTGGGGCTCATAAAAGTTATTGCATGTATAATTAAATGCATTTCATTACTTACTGTTATAAAATATTTTATTTTACCCTGTAAAGAAAACTACAACACATTGGTGGAGCATTGCGCCAGTTTCTTCACAGGCAGGATATGATATCACATTTCTATTTTTTAAATATGTCATTACCTTTCATTTTGAATTATACTTGAAAGTAACACATTAATCACTGCTTCTTTGTTCAGGCCTTTTAGAGCAATTGAGAAATGCAGCCAGTTGCTTTTCACACAGCAATAGCTGGCACTATTTATGATTTGTTGAGAATGAATGTGTGAAGGCCACCGAGTGGTTTTGTGTATTTTACATCCCTCACAAAAGCCTCTGCGAACAATAATGGCAAGTCTAAGCTCCGTCCCCAGGAGCCCACAGGCTGCGCCTCGAGAAATAGACCTTAACAGGCCAAAGTCAAGAGGAAAAGCAAACTGTAGCTTTGGTCCAGTTCAGCCTTTAGGTATGAATTAAACAGTATTCGCTCTTAAAATGTGCTTAAATTATTATCATTAGGTTTTTACTCAGAAAAGTAGATGCATTTCTATTGTGCCAGTGAAGAAGACACTTTCAAACATCATGGAAACGCAAAATCTTCCTGGTCTCCGAAGAGCACTCTTTGCTGGCACAGGCCAGCATTAATCATGGTCTGGTGTCTATGAAAAGTGAGGAAGAGGAAACTTTCCAAGCAATCCTTTTTGATGACATTATTGCATCTGTGGCTTCTTGGCTTGAGTTGAAGAGAGCCTTTTCCAGCTTTACCCAGACCCGAATACTCAAATATCAGACTTGCCATGATGACAAATAGAGCTAGGGGCTGTGTATCCCGGTAATTGCATCACTGCCTTTGAACCTCATATGAGGATGCACCTGCTTTTTAAAGGGCACCGAATCCTTCAAATGTCATTCAAACTTTAATGGACTTGTCTGCCGGAAATCCACCAGGCATTTATCATAGACCGTTTGGTTGGTGATGGCAGGATTAGGTAAGTTGGTTATCCTTTTAATCTTGTACTGAGTCTCTTGAAAGCTGCCTGTGATCATCTTCTGTACCTGTTACACGCAGTCCAGGGGTAAATCCAGAATTGAAGCTGTGGGGAAGGCTCAAACATGAGATGATGTATCATCAAAAGTAGATAACTTTGCTTAATGTGAAAAGTTGTGGGTTTGGATCTTGCTTGAGTGAGAGGTTTTTAATGAACCAATTAAAATCTACTATGTGTTAGCAGATGTATAAAGAATCATAAATGGTCATGCATTTGGTTGCGTTTATAATTTTGTGGTTTCAATGAGGCTGAAAGCAATTAGGTGATAAATGTTTCTGTCACAGTTGCTAGAAAATGAAATGTACATTTTTTTCTTACCTGGAAAGTGAAGGATTGCAGAGTAAAAATGCCGAAATATCTGTTTGCAACTGCTGTTTTTCGACTTATGTAAAGAGAGATGGGTTCTGACAGCTCGGTTAACCGCAGGTGTAGGGGGGCTGAGATGTCAGGCAGGAGAGCTGAAGCCCCCCTCAATCGAGTCTAGCAACACTTTCGGTGGAGTCTGTTTAGGTCAGAGACAAAAGTGTGTGTGAGATGCTGAGGAGCTGAAAGTCATCATGGGAAAGTTGATTAAGCATGTACCCACACAATGTTAACAGAGGGTTTCTTCCTCTCTTAATTAATATGTGGCAGTAAGTAAAGCCTGCAGAATGTACATCAAGATGAACTCACATTCTGACCTAATTACAGATCATGTGAGGACTCTGAAAACTGGAGGAGAAAACTGTTAAAACCTTATTAGCCTAGGTCATTAATATTCATTAGGTGATATAACGCTCACCCAGTCGTCATAACTGGTTTGTTGAAAAAGTGCATGTGAACAGTGTTGCAAGTGGTCACATGATTGTGAACACAGTTACCTGTATCGTTCAGCTGAACTTAAAATGGCTTAGACCACTATGGACCAGCTTAACCACCTGAGCTGTATGATCACAGATGTGTGACCTTGTCTGTAAAATCCAGGATAGAGCATTACAATCTAATTAGGAGATTAGCATCATTAATTGATTTTACATAGATTTCAGTCTTTAATGTGGCCTTAGACTGTCATATTAAAGATATCAAGGTTATATTTACACAGAATGTTTATGTAGAAAAGTTTTTGTAGAAAACAGTAAGTGAGCGTCTGAAAACGCCTGGAGGACGCCGAATGCCAGCTGTTTTTTAAGCGCTTTGGTAGCTGTGATACTTCAGCTGTAAGCCGGTTGGTCGCTGTGGTAATGTCCCACCCCTCCTCCACTGTGATTGGACGGCTGTGTGAGAACTAGGGCACGTTCAAGTTCAAAACTGTGCGTAACGTTTGGCTACGGTTTCCGGGTTGAACGACATGTTTCTTGGAAACGCTGTGCACCGGTGTGCAACAGGGTTTGCGATACATTTTCTCTTGTTTGGTGGGTGTGTCAGAACTGCAGTCCAATCAGCAGCAACATGTAAATAAACCACGCGGTACTAAAGAGACAGCTCGCACAATGGGTTTAAGTTGGAATGTTCTCTTTCATTCTGGACGGCAAGGGCAGTGACTGTAACATCGAACGTATTTTACAAATACACGTATTTATAACGATTTCTTCAGGCTCCAGAAACATTTAAAAAATAACACAAAGAATGGCTTCTCATCACTGTTTCTGTTTATTAAACATTTTGTCGGGGCTGAACGCAGCCCTGATATTAACGAGTTGAGCTTTTCACCCAAAGTTGAATATTTTTCAACTATCGGCGCTCAGCGATGAGCACGAAAAAAAAACGCAGAGTGCCGGTTTTCAGCGCAGAAGAAAAACCCTAGCTGCTGTTTTTTTTTTAAACACAGAGCTTCCATTGGAAACAATTGAAAACATGTGCCGGCCGCAGGCGTAAAAGCTTTGGTGTGCACGCCCCCTTAATCACAAAAATGACATTAGCTGGGTTTTCACAGGCAGGGTCACCACTGCTGAGTTTTTATTTAAGCACATTATGGCCTGGTTTTACAGACAATGCTTAGCTGAACCAGGACTAGGCCTTAGTTAAATTACGGAAAAAAAATCGAAAATGATTTTACCGGTAGGCCTGTCGCGATAATGACTCTATTGACTTATCGAGCAATAGGTTAACATGACGTCGGTAGTTTTTTTAGAGGCAATAAATTACCATAAAGTGTTTACATGTGTATTTGTTTGCAAAAAAATGAACATCGCCTCTGTTATTTTTGAGTGCTGTCAGTCCCGGAAGAATGGACGCACGTGCGCACACATGTGAACCCTGAACCCCTCGTGAACATACAGAGAGAGAGAGAGAGAGAGAGAGAGAGAGAGAGAGAGAGAGAGAGAGAGAGAGAGAGAGAGAGAGAGAGAGAGAGAGGGAGAGGACATTGACAGGCGAAGAGAAAGCTACTCAAGCTGAAATTTCATGTTTTATGGTGAATACATACAGTTTGAAAGAATACATCTGACTAGAATTGGATTTTTCAAATTAAAAGTCATCTGAAACTTAAAAATAACATCTAGTTTAGATCTTAGGTGTAGCGATTATAAACGTCAGCGCGCGTAATGGCGCATTCTAACAGATGTGATCAGAGTAAACACTCTTCTAAAGACATTTACCCTGTGAAGCTGAACGATCTATTAGCTGATTAAAATTGAAATGCATATTTTATCATATTTATTTATGTTTTAAATATTTAGATTTTTTTTTTCTTACATTCCAATTTCATATTATTATTTCATATCTTCTATCTAAATATTCTTAAAAATCAAAGTTGTGTTCTTAGAAATTATGTTCTTGCATTATTATGCTATTTTATGTCATATCTAATCAGTGACATAAAATAGTCTTAAAAAGACTATACTAACGCCATTATTTCTGGGACAATCAACCGACCTATGAAAAGTAGCTACCGTGACAGGCCTAGTTACTGGTGTGTATCTTGAGACAAATTAACGGCACTGGCACATTTTAAGGTCTATCAGTGCAGGTTGAGACACCTCAAACGTGTTTTAGTCTAGGTCTAGCCTTAAGCCTTGTCTATGAAACAGGTGGTATGTGTTTATTCATCTCACCTGTACACCTGTACTGTCTGCAAGAAAAGTTTTTATCACCAATGGTAACACAAGTGAATCAACACCATCCTTCTCTGTTATGTCAGCTGCAAAGTGGCAGCATCTTGTTTTTATTCTGTTAAACTTTTATTCTGTTAAAATTCGAGGTTTGAACCTAAATAGTCGCAACTATATCAACTTGCTTCTAATGCAAATCTGGATAGATACAGTATATAGGGCCAAATTTACCAACAGCTTGCGTTAGAGCCAACCCAGTCTCACCCCATTTCGTCAATATTTGACGACACTTGACCATTCGTCATATGTTGACGTGAAGGGTATACCTTTCGCGTCATTTTTTGACGAACTGGGGACTTCAATACTATTACGTCCGTTGCATTCTCTTTCCTATTTTATTACCATTTGCGCGTCGGTTTAGGGTTAGATTTACATAATGACATCCCTACCCAAACCTAACTCTAACCCCAACGCCAGGTGACAACTGTTTCTAACCCCAACGCCAGGTGACAACTGTTTAATTTCGCGTACACTGTTTAATTTCGCGTACACTGTTTAATTTTGCGTAATCTAACCCTAAACCGACGCGCAAATGGTAATAAAATAGGAAAGAGAATGCAACGGACGTAATAGTATTGAAGTCCCCAGTTCGTCAAAAAATGACGCGAAAGGTATACCCTTCACGTCAACATATGACGAATGGTCAAGTGTCGTCAAAAATTGACGAAATGGGGTGAGACTGTGTTATTAGAGCAAATGCCTCTTTTGCCGTAAAAAACTACTGTCAGGATTTACTGAAGCCAAGCAGTGAAAAATTAGTGCTGAAAAGGCATGGACACAGTTGTTTTTGTGACCTTATTGCATATGCATTTGTAGGAGTTTTACTTAAATGAAGGAAATTATTTAAATGAACCACACAGTGCGATTTACTAAGGTTTGCATTTGTAAATGTACTGGTATGCGCACCTAAATAAAACACATCTTAAACCCTATGCTAATTTGCATTGCTCTTGATAGATTACGTTGGTCATTATGGAAATAAGATTTTTGCGCCTGTGTTCTTTAACATCTCGCTAATTTGCCATGTTTAGTCATTCTGGCCCATAGTGTAATCAGCTCTCAGTTTTAAGCTGCTTGCATCAGCGTGCACTAAGTTACACCAGTAAAAGTCCATTTAAAAAATCAACTGAAGTAGAACTAGCTTCCTACAGTGAAAGCTGCAGATTTTCAGTCAGATAATTGCTTATTCTTTTAACCATGAACAGCTGGTCTTCTGTCAGCCTGTTGTTGTTGTTGTTTTAAATCGCAGACAGTTTACACCTTAACCTCATCAGCTTTGTATGCCCAATTCTCAAATAAGGCACTAACATTCTTTTGACGTTGTGTGGTCACATTATGTCACTTAACATAATTTGTTTTACAGACAAAAACCATCTGCTTTTCCAATTGTCCAACGGATCTGCCCATGACTGGCACGTCCAGCTGTTTGTCATGCCGTTCTTCCAAAAAATGCTTCATACACCTGCATAAGCGCAACATGTAGAAAGAAACGCCCCTTACATTTGCGAAACAAATACAGCAGAGGTAATGGCATGTAAGGTATTTTGGCCTTGTTTGTGCCAAGTGCCATGAGAGAGAAAGGGCGAGTAAGAGCGGGTGGGAAGGAGAGACCAGTTGTTCGATGTTTTGTGGTGTGTGACAGATAGGTAAACTGGTCACTAGGGGCTTTCAATGTGCTAATGTCTTTCCAGCAGTTCATGATTAATGGTGGAGGAGAATTCATTCTTCTGAGCAAGCACCAACATGGTTATTATGTTCAGATGACTTTTGCCCTTCATGATGGCATCAGAGTAAATAACAGCTCTCTGATTTATCAATCTTCAGTAGTTGTTGCGGGTTTGTTAACCTGGACCGCCCTTGCCTTGAATGAGCTCCGTGTATAACCACAGATGTATTATTTGATGCTAGCAACCTAATTCATCTTTATATGGACTAGGTGATGGCCAAGTTGAATGAAGGATAATCAGAGAGAAAGAAGGGCAGAATGTAGAAAATTGATGTCGTACTTGTGTGGCTAAATGGTTGTGAGGTCAATATAAGATTTAGATTTTAAAATGTGTGTCATCTTGGTTGTAGTTCATAAAATTTAAGTATGACAGCACTGTGCTAGAAACACCAAAGTGGATGGGTTTGATGCCAGAGACAATAAAATCCACATAGAAGCGTCTGGCATACATAAAAATGAAAATGCAATTTCATGCATGATTATCGATTTTCCATGTTCATTTTTCTTTTGTTGTAGGTTCTGATCTAAATGATGGAGAATGGCATGATGTTCGT
This sequence comes from Paramisgurnus dabryanus, assembly GCF_030506205.2. Classification (NCBI taxonomy): domain Eukaryota; kingdom Metazoa; phylum Chordata; class Actinopteri; order Cypriniformes; family Cobitidae; genus Paramisgurnus; species Paramisgurnus dabryanus. The sequence continues at coordinate 18,693,216 of NC_133358.1, read as the reverse complement.
TTCCTGGCCAAGGAGAACTTTGCCATACTGACCATTGATGGCGATGAAGCATCGGCTGTGAGAAGCAACTCACCTGTCCAGATCACAACAGGAAGCACATATCATTTTGGAGGCGAGTTTTGAAATACATTCATCTCATTACACAGTGTTTGCCAAGCTACTTGGAAAATGCTGTGAGTTAAAACCTTTTAAAGCCTTTTTCTTTTAGTCATGGAAGTAAAAATAGCAGGCTTTTAATTGCTGTAAATGTATGGCTTTCCAATATCATAAAAAATAATTTCCAAGTATGTAAGAAAAGGTTTGTACTGTAAAAATACTGTATTTGTAACAAACAGGAGATAAAGAATTTACAAACGTGCGGAGAGCCGTTTCAGCACTCGGACAGCATCATTAGTTTTTTTTAAATCATTACTTTAAAAAAAATTTCATCTCACCATATCCACAGATACAGAGTCATCATATACAATAAATACGTGGGGTAGCATTAAAAAAAACATTTAAAACCAGATGCATTTGTTTAAAGCAAAGCATTGAATTACTAGGTTACAGGTGAAGCAGCTCTTTACACCTTCTAAAGTCTCGGTCCTCATTTATGTCCAAGAGACTCAATAATAATCGTTTACATTTTAATCCTTACATTTTTTATATTATAAAAAGGGTTAGGTTCTGCTGCGCATCCATGTGTGTAATTAGCAAACGCACATTGTCGTCCCGTATGTAACGAACGCGCTCATTAAATAACAAAAACAATATTGCGTCATTGACTTTAGACCTTAGAGCAGGTTTTTGTTGGTCAATGGCGTAGTCTATTTTAGTTGCCTCAAAATAGCATCGCGCCAACAATGCGCCTGAACACACCTCATTTTCAGACCAGAACACCCATGGGCGCACAATTGGGCGCAGATGCATTTGCTATTTAAATAACGTGGTGCTAAAAGTGAAAATGATCCTTGAGTCGGGTTGAGACTAGCAAAAGACACTTGCGTCGCGCACTGCGCTGCATTGCGCCGGGTGTATGATAGGGCCCAAAATCTGTCAGTCAAACAGATAGGCAGGCCTTATTGTTCAGCTATTTGAAGAAAACAGCAATGCTACCACCACGGTACTGAGAAATGTAGTTAAACTAGTAATGTCACTGTAGAGATGTTACTGCCCAACACAATTACATTTGGGGGTCAATGACTGGCTCAACACAAAGAGTCATGCGTATAGATTACTGATCTTGTCAACTTTGCTGGTTTGGAAGCTAATCTTAGTGCCTTTGAATTTACTTCTGTTTCGAGAAGTCTCAAAGTCTCCGATAGAAAGTATCTGAGAATTATCTGCTCTGTTCACATAAGCGGAGTTTCGTGTTTTTGCTCGGGGGGCACCTAGAGGCAAACAAGGGTAATACAATACGTTGAGATTAGCGAGGGAGTGCGGCTTCATAGTTTTAAAATTAATTAAAGCTATTCAAGTAACTCATTCCACAGATTTAAACAAATACAATATAAATGATTATATAACTATTGATATAATAGCTTAGACAAAAGCATAATTGGCTCTGGTCTGGGGGGATACCTGTTTATGTATAAACATGACTTTTTAAACAAAGCATAATGGATATTAAAAATCCTGATATGTTTTTATCTTTTATCTTGTTTCAGTTAACAAAGGGATGATCTGCTTAAAGGAAGAAATAATTGGTTGACCTAATTAGTGTACTGTAAATGTTTTAGGCTGTGCTTCCATTGTCTTCAAACTCTTATGATGGCCGGAAAGTCAGTGTAGATTTAATGTACGAATAAATAAAACATGTACCAGACATATTATTTATTTAAAATTCACTCAAAGCTATAACTGTACCTTTTAGAAAAAAACTTTGAGCCACATGGTTTGACTGAGTCGAAGATAAACCAAAGGCTTCTCACAGTCTGAAGCTGACAATCAAAAACTTCAGTAGATGTCACAAGTTGTCTTGGTTTTGGTCAGTACAAAGATTTCAACTTGATTTGTTTGGATTAAAGTTTCTGAAAAGCCAACATTTCGGCAGGAGTGCTTCTTTCTCTTTTTTATGACTTGGCTCTAAAAGAACAATCAGAACTTTTTAAAGCACACATCTTTTCATTCTATTAGACACGGAGCACACAGTGACCTTTTTACCTCCTTTTAAAGTGTTAGATCCAAAGTAACATGTCACCACACAAGCTTATTTCCCCACTCTAATAGAAACATACCCACCCGGTGCCCTCATCAGCCACACCATCTGTCCAATCAGACCATGGGCAGAAAGTCATAGATAAGAAAGTGGGCAGCAGCAGCACAGAGAGGCAAGTATGCAAAAGAAGACCAGCAGTTTGAAAAGACAGCAGTGTCTGGAGCTATCAACCTGACTGACTGTTTAGGGTAAGGGATTGCACGGCTGATAGCTTTATCAGACTCGCACATCTTCAAAAAGAGCTAAATGAGGTAAGAACTGCAGTCCCTTGACTCTAGGTCTGGCTCTGCCGACAGCGCATTTACACATGACAGCCCTTAAAATGAGATCAAAAGCTTCGCTTCTCCCTGCGCTTCTGTTGGTTTACCTGCACGCTGCTATTATTATCAATCATACTGCTCCATCCATCACTAGTATTTTTCAGGGAAGTGATAAATCTGCACCTGTCTTATTTGTTTACTAGTGATTGGAGATTTTACAGCACAAAAAATTATACATGGACCTGTTATGTAACATTTAAAAATTTGGGTTGGAGTAGTGTAAACATACACTATAAAAACATTTATAAAACGGTTCCAATCCTTGATTCTGATTGGTCAATAGGTGTGTCCGCTTTGCGTCGTGCCTAACAACGCCCTTCAGCCTTTACTTATTCACGATACAGCACATCCTCTCGTACATTATTGCTTTTTACAGAATAAAAATCACATTTTTTAATTAAGCTTTACTTACTTGAGAGGCAATAAACCCTAATGTAAAAAGGCAAAAAGATAGAATCACGCACATCCAAATGAAATACGGGTGCAGGATCAAATAAATATAAAAGTAACACAAGAGAAGGATCCACACACCAAGAAGCTCCCTTTCACATTATTTATTGGAGTGACGTTTTGGGAGTCTGAGGAAGGATCGTAGAGACCCAAACGTCACTCCAATAAATAATGTGAAAGGGACCTTCTTGGTGTGCGGAGCCTTCTCTTTTGTTAAAAAACCCTAATGTGTCATTCACACCAGACGCAGAAGAGGCGGCAAACGCGAGTGATTTACATGTTACAGTAAGTCAATGGATAGATGCGAATAGGCACGGTGTGAATGTCGTGGTGCAAAGGTTGAGAAATCTGAACTTTGGTGGATTTTCGTGCCGCAAATTAACTATTCAGGAGCTTGTTCTAGTTGTGACGTGATTACAGGGAGCGAGTGGAGCCGCAGAAGCCCCTCCCATGATGGGAATTTCTGCTTGAATGTCTTGAATGACTAGAATTGCACACAGGGATTTCGAATGAAGCAAGTAAACTCAAAATGTTCAAGTTTCCAACTACGCATAAATAGCGCATTTTTGCCGCCTCTACCACGGCTGGTGTGAACGCACAGTAAGACATTAAGTGTTGTTTTCAAAAAAAAAAAAGTTTCCAAGTGTCAACTTAATTTAATAAATTTAAGATAATTTGGCAGATATTTTTACTTGTTCACTAGTTTACTTGTGCATAAAGTCACGTGTTCTTTTCAGTTTGGTTTCAAACATTCCTCAAAATATTTTCCTTTGTGGTCGAATTATCATTTTTGTGTGAACTATCCCTTTAAATGCACTGTAAGTCTCTTTGGATTAAAGCATCTGCCAAATGCATAAATGTACGTGTAAAAATTATGTGATTTATTTTATTATTTTAAAATACTTTCTATCCCTGCCTGACTATAAGCAAGATATTTGTAGGTTTCCCTTGAAAAAAAAAAAATACGTCACTATCAAAAAATTGCTTTATTAGTTTAAACATCCCCACTGATTTCACAGAAAGTCACACAGTGCAGATGTTTTTAGTCTCTGACTGATTTCAGCTAGTCAGAAAATTCAACCGTCATCTTTAAAATAAATCTGATGTTTGATGCTGCATGACTTTGAATTCTGTGTACACTGTATGTCATGCAGTGAGCAGCCATACAGTAGGAGGCTTCTGTTACTATTGACTCTGGTCTGGTAATTTAGTGTTATTTTATAAATGGCTCAGATTTTAAAAGTCGTGTTATATAGCCTTTGGGTTTATATGGCTAACCATTGGCAGATAGTTGATTTTTTTTTTTTTTTTCAAAACAGCAGGGACAATGGTGATTTATTTACAATGTGGAGGCATGCTTGAATGAGACATTTTTAAAAAGGCCTCTACTTTTAACAAGAATCTCTCTTTACGGATTTTCTATATGAATGAACAGCTTTTAACACTCCACAGACAAAGGAATGAAATCGCATCATATGACCCCTGTAAATGTAACTTGTTATAGTCAACAAAGACAGAGTCTGATCAGTCAGTGCAAATGGTGGCAAGGTCAGCAGCACAATAAGAAATTGCTAGACCAGATTGAATTTCCAATGGCAGCCCATAAAAAGTAGTTCCCATGGTAAGTCATATATATCCCATTCTCCTTACTCAGGAAACTGTAGCGCATTGCATTAACATGAACATACATTATCAGGTTGACAGATTGACACAGTATAGTAATCTTCCTTATTTCTGTCATATTTCTGTCTTCTGCATGGACCTGCCGCTTGTTTTTCTGGCCTATTGTATGACTGAGAGCTTTCTTCTCAACATCAATATGAATGAAGAAACTAAATCCGGAAATTGGATTTTTCTCTGTTCAGGAAGCAGCCCCTTAATGTTTAAATAGGATGTTAAAGAAGTCCCTCATGGTACTATAGTAGCATTTAAGTCGTTGTTTTTCTGATCCCTTAAGTGGCATACTATCCAGGGTTCCCACGGGTCCTTGAAATCCTTGAAAGTTTATGAATATGGGGGGGGGATTCTGGGGGGGAATAGACTTTTTAAGCACACGTGCTAAACTCTTCGCTTTAAATGCTTACGTTATATCTTCTGTCTGCGAATGTTGATTCATACAAAATGCTTTTTTGCATGTTGTGTTTGACACATGAAAACGTCTTGGGTTACGTATGTAACTGTTGTTCTCTGAGAAGGGAACGAGACGCTGCGTCTCCCTTGCCATACTTCCACGTAACGTAGTCTTTGGTAATATTTCAGATAGCGAAATACTTTCTGGCTCCCGCATCACCCTGTTTTTGATGTTAAGTCTCACCAGTGGTTCAATTTGATATTCACATTCAGATGCATTTACCCCTGGAGGCGTCCCCAAAGTGTCAGTGAAGTGACTCAACGCAAGTTCCCTTGAAAGGGAACTGTAACAATGTATCTTAAAAGATAACACGATGTAACCTTGCTATCACTTAAAATGTGTCCCCACATTTAGTCCTTGAATTTAAGGGTATTGGACCTGGAAAGTCCTTGAAATGTTCTTGAATTTGAAGTTAACTAAGGTGTGGGAACCCTGACTATACCATGCAAGGAGAATTTTGTTATTGTTTTTTTCTCGCAAAGCCCTAGTAATATGTAGATGAGTGAAAGAGTTTGCATTTTGCAGATTGAAAACTAAACTTCTTGTCTCTTAAGGTCGGTTATTGCTCTTATCAGCTATGATATAATGACTCTAAACTCTAAAGACAGTAATGTGTGTTCGTGCACGATAAGGTCCTCATTATAGGGAAAGTAATGCATTACAATATTAAGTTACTCCCCAAAAAAGTTACTTATTACGTTACTTAGTTACTTTTCATGAAAAGTAATACTTACTTTACTTTTAAGTTACTTTTGGATTACTTTTTCTTAGTCGGCTTAAGATTGATTCTCTTTCAGGCCTTGCAGGTGCTTTTTATGATTTTTTTACTTAAATTAATTAAACGAAAAAGTAACTTGTATTACTTTTTTTTAAAAAGTTTTATTATTTAGAAAGTAATGCGTTACTTTACTCGTTACTTCAGAAAAGTAATATTATTACATAATGGACATTACTTGTAATGCGTTACCCCAACACTGGTCACACATATTGCCCTCATACTGGTAGACATTCTGGTATTCCCCAGAGCTGCGGAGGTTGGACATATGAATAATATGTCAATAATTACAACACACAATTTTTTTTCAAGTAAAAGTGTGCCCTCACATCTTGAAGTCTTTTAAGAAAACTGAAGTCCTCAATTCATTAGATGAATATTTTTTTTACTGCATTTCAGAATTTAAAAACAGAAAAATCATAAAACAGCTTTTATAATCTAAAGTGTCAAGAATTTAGTATGAGCTCCCCTTACACTTGAGCAAAAGCAGAGCCGTCAGGTCCTGCTATGGCTTAAGTGTAAGAGGAGCTCATACTACAATAATACTTGACACTTTAGCTTGTTCAGGTTATTTTTATAACCCCCGCTTTAAAGCAAATACAAGCAGTCTCATTCATTGTTTTCCAAACCTGTCCTTGGGACTTTCATGTGCAATAAATATTACAATGAATTCCATTTTTAAATCAAAGTTATGATCTTACACATTTCTTGCCTTCCCTTGATTTAACAAAAAACTCAAGATGCTCGTATCAGGCTCATGTGAACAAAAGATTATTAGCTTCAGCACATATTTGATCATTTAAGACCTTGTGGGATAATCTGGTACAGAGAAAATCTCCAGAATAGTGCCTCACATGTATTTAGCTGTTTCCAATGGAACAGTAAGAATAAGTCTTTGTTTTTGACTCGAGAGCTGCCGCTGTTCTGACTTTCCCCCTGGTTGGATACCATTTCCCAGACCCAAAACCTATTTTACAGATGATTGTTCTGCACATTTGTGGCAGACCTCACCAAATTAATGCATTTCTGATGGGAAATGCCAGTAGATTGGATTTTGCAATAAAGACGACACCATTAAACATAGAAGGGTCTCGGAGTTCCTCTGTAGCGGGCTAGCGGATTACAAAAGCCATCAACCTGTAGGAGGTCAGCTTTTGTTTTAATAACTTTGTAATTGAGCGAAATCAAAAAATGGCCTAAAGTGTCCCTTTGAAACGGTAGATGCATTATGAACATTCATGGCAGAGTAAACAAAATGGTCCACCAAATGCACCAGGCTTTTCAGGGAAAAAAATGGTGGGTTCCCTTTAGACTTCTCTAAATTCCATTTGCTGGTCACGAATTATAATGGAAGCACATAAACACTCATTTATCGTACAGTAGATATTCTCCAATATCTGCATTGTTATCGGCGGCGCATATGCGCACTCGTGCACGCACCTTGAATTGCACTTTAGTCTTCTTTCCATAACTTAGAATGTTATCTTGTCAGAAAAGTAACTCTCCTCAATTAATTACCACACCAGAATGGAAAGAAAGCAGTCACAGATAAGTCTCATCCAAGCGTGGGTGACAAAAACCTGCCAGTCATGCGTCCCTTGTTGATCACCCATGGCTCCTGGCAGCTTCCCAGTTACCCACAAATCCTGGCAATCATTAAGATGCCACCACAGACCTGCCTGAATTGCTTGTTTTTCACAGTTGTTCGTCTATAGCGGGACACATTTCCCTCATCACATCTTCGAATAGCTCGATCGCCCACCACACCCCTTCCAGAGCCCCTTTCCTCATCTTCTGTTGACTGCTCAGGCATATAGACTTCTGGACAGGTGCAGGAAGCAGACAAGACAGATGGTTCGGCAAACTTGCAAAACTTTGTTTTTCCTCTAGTACGTATTTGAGGAGCTCCAAGCAATTGCTGTTTCCACTAGATATTTGTAGATTAATGTCAGGGGTACATCTCAATAGATGATCAGCATAAGAAAAGAAGATCTTATACCTATAAAACTAGCATGAACAACCCTGTAGATTTAACAGATTTGTTAGGTTTTGTGGTTTCTGTATTTTTCCTGAAATATGGACAACTGCATGAGTGGTCCATGTAGAGATATGCGTCTTATCATTTTAGTATGTTTTTAGTAATTTATGAAATGATGAAGAAGAGCATTATCGAGTTACTGGATATATCCAGTTTGGTGTGGTTGAGTGCATGTATAAAAATGATTTTAATGATTTTGTGTTTTGCAGTTTTTTCTGCAGTCTCATTAGTAGCATGAGTTTGAGTTCAATATAGCTTGTTGTTTGGTATGTGCATGACCTTTTGTGGTGGCGCAGATATCACATTGTTAATGAGGTTAGTTTGATAAGTTTTATCTCAGTTAAGGGTCCTTATGTCCAGCTTTCGCACCTGTGACACTAGACATGTCATGAGATCGCACTTAGCGAATCGTGACCTTTTTTATCCAAAACGATTTACCGTACACCCCAATCTGGAGTCTAACTTTGGCTCAAAGGCATAATGGTTCTCTCTAGCTTAGGGTCACCTATAACTGTATACCATCCCCATTAAACCTTAATAGTTGCACTGCAAAATAGTTAAATAGTTAACAGGAATGTGTTTTATCCAACTTGAACTCGCAGAAAACCTAAAATCTATTTTATAAGGTAGTGATTTTGTTTGAATTCGTACTATATGAGTAATACACAACATATTAGTATCTGAATTAGTATCTTTTTTAAAGCGGGAAGAGGTGGAGGATTCTAGTATAGTTCAAAAACGACAAGGGAATATACATCTCAAACTAGTTGTTTTTAATTGTAGGAACATCTTTACAATTAAAGTGCAATAACAAAAAGTTAATAAAATAAAAAGCTTTTTTAAAGTAAGAAACATTTATGGAATTGTTTAATGATTTTTACATGTGAGTTATGCACTTTTGAAGGTGGTCAGCAGCTAGAAAATACAATCAATTTAATAAGGTTGTAATTGATGTATTGCTGGTAACATACATTATTTTATTAAACTATATATAGTTTAAATAAGCATATAATGAGATGAGTGCATGTCTATATACATTTGACACGTTTATTATCTTCTTACTTCCCTGACCTGGGTACCTGATGACCTTTATTCCTCTCTCTCTCTCTCTCTCTCTCTCTCTCTCTCTCTCACCTGCGCATTCTCGAGGACGTTTTGAAGTTGTGTTTGACTTGACACGAAGCTGCTAGACCTCGGAAGATAATGCGCATGCTATTAAAAACGCGTCGTGCAATTTCGTACTTAAGAGCATGAATCCTACCTTTCATAGAAATGAAACACTCGCTTCGCGTCAGTGGAAAGTGGTCGCTTAAATATGACCAGGGTTTTTTTTCATAAGATTTGAACTGAGGCGGGTCTGCATTAGCGCGCGCCTGTCTCGTCCGTCTCCATGGTTCTTTTTGCGCGTTCCCCCGTGCCCCGCCCATTTACATTCGTTGCGCGTCTTTATCACCTTGCTTTTTAAAATATTTTTTTACTCCGTAACGGATATGATTTAAAATGTAGCGAAGTACAATACTTTAAACAAAACATACTTAAGTAAAAGTAAAAGTAAAGATTTTAAAAACTACTCAAAAAAGTAAAAATACACAAAAAAACTACTCAATTACACTAACGTGAGTAAGTGTAATTCGTTACTTTCCACCTCTGAACTTACGTTAGTGAAGGAGTGTTCTACTTGAGCGGCTGCATGCACGATGTTGGTAATTTGCATAAAACACGCCCAAACCAGCTCCATATAAGGGCTTTTTGCAGCGCAGAGCTGGTCCACAGAAAATTTTAGAGCAGTTTTTCATAGAAGCAAAAGAGCTCAAAAAGAAATCCATGATGATATTTATTATCAGTAAAGTTACATTTTGCTTTGCATTTTTTATTTGGGAGGTTTTGCTGCCGTTGGAGGAAGCCAGTGCTGTCCACCAACCGGAGTAACATTAAATAAGTATTGGATGCGTTAACAAATATGTTAAATAATATGTTTCAAATATTATTCTCTCATGCAGCTGCATGAGACTCTCGTCCTGGGCAAATGTCCGACGAATATGTATCTGTATTGTTGAATTTTTTTGAAATTCTGTAACTTGTGAAGCGTCCTTGAGCTTGGGAAAAGGCGCTATAAAAATTAAACATATTATTATTATTATTATTATTATTATATGACATTTAATTAATATGACAGAGACGCACATCTGTATCTAAAATAAAACAGACAGGAGATCAAATAATTGACATTTGGACTTCTCATTACATTTACATGACGTTGTTTACATTAGGCATTAAGCAGACACTTTTATTTCGAGATTTAAAAAGTGAGGAAGGAAAGCGTGAAGATTTGTCATTATGTGGATCTTCTTTATATGTATAGAAAAAAGTAGCCTATAATAATTATGTTGGCTTGAAAAAGCCAACATACTGTTCTTCATCTTAATCTTATTATTATTATTATTATGTTGGCTTGACAAAGCCAACATACTGTTGTTGTATCTAAACTTATTATTATTAGTGGTGCTTGCATTTATGCAAGGCATCACTATTATTATTGCTCATACTTATTATTATTATTATTATTATATCTTATTATTCTTATGTCTGCACACTTTTTCGGCGCGTAACTCGTCCCACACGGTTTGTCGTAGACCCATAAATTAGGGCTCAAATCGACCGGCTTATTGAGGAGAGGTGTGCTATGACTTTTATAAGCGATCGGGTGCAGGATTTCCGAAAGGGGGGCGAAAAACCACCCAAAAAATCCCATTGACTTAACATTGCGCCCAACTTTGACGAGTCATAGCTCCGCTCGAGGATTTTGTAGAAACATGTGGGTTACAACATTTGAAGAGGGTGGTAGGCTCTGTAAGAACATGGATCACAATGGGGTGTAAGTTGTACCCCTGGGGTGTAAGAGGTGCCCAAAAGTGCCCCAATGAAAAGTCAATGGGGCAAAATCCCATAGACTTACCATTGCAAAAATTTTGACGGGTCATAGGTCCGAGCCAGGATTTCATAGAAACATGTGGGTTACTAAATTTGAAGAGGGTGCTAGACTCTGTCAGGACGTCCCCCACAATGGGGTGTAAGGTTACCATAGCAACCATTTTGGGCACCCTAGCAACCTATACCATAGACTGCCATTATAAAATGCCCGGATGGATATCTTTGCACCACAGTGTCATAGAGACATGGGGGTGGGCTCATTTTACTCAGGCATCCAATCAGTCTCTCAGGATCCTTACAGACTTACTAAGCCACGCCCCTAGCAACCAAATTTGAGCACCCTAGCAACCGAATAAACAAAGCCTTATATCTCCGCATCAGAACATCGTAGAGACACGGGGGTTGGACCATTTTACTTGTGACTCGGAGTGTAATCACTGGGCACATCATTGGCCACTCCCAAGCCACGCCCCTAGCAACCAAATACAGTACCCTAGCAACAGAGTAAACAAAGCCTTATATCTCCGCATCAGAACAACGTAGAGACACAGGGGTTGGCCCGTTTTACTTGTGGCTTGGAGTATGATCATTATGGGATGCCAATTTTCTCCCTAGCAACCAAATACACTACCCTAGCAACCGAATACACAAAGCCTTATATCTCCGCATCAGAACATCGTAGAGACACGGGGTTTGGACCGTTTGACTCGTGACTCGGAGCGTAATCACTAGTGGATGCCATTTTTTCCCTAGCAACCAAATGCAGGACCCTAGCAACAGAGAAAACAAAGCCTTATATCTCCGCATCAGAACATTGTAGAGACACGGGGGTTGGACCGTTTGACTCGTGACTCAGAGTGTATTCACTATGGGATGCCAATTTTTTCCCTAGCAACCAAATACAGTACCCTAGCAACAGAGTAAACAAAGCCTTATATCTCAGCATCAGAACATCGTAGAGACACAGGGGTTGGACCGTTTGATTCGTGACTCAGAGTGTAATCATTATGGGATGCCAATTTTTCCCTAGCAACCAAATACAGTACCCTAGCAACAGAGTAAACAAAGCCTTAAATCTCAGCATCAGAACATCGTAGAGACACGGGGGTTGGACCGTTTGACCTGTGACTCAGAGTGTAATCATTATGGGATGCCATTTTTTTCCCTAGCAACCAAATACAGTACCCTAGCAACAGAGTAAACAAAGCCTTATATCTCAGCATCAGAACATCGTAGAGACACGGGGGTTGGACCGTTTGACTCGTGACTCAGAGTGTAATCACTATGGGATGCCAATTTTTTCCCTAGCAACCAAATACAGTACCCTAGCAACAGAGTAAACAAAGCCTAATATCTTCGCATCAGAACATCGTAGAGACACAGGAGTTGGATCGTTTTACTTTTGGCTTGGAGTATAATCATATATGTTCCCCAGAATTTTGCCACGGCAAGCACCACTCACATTTTCTTCAGGAAATGTACCTATCTAGTTATTATTCTTATGCTCCCCCACTTTTTCTGACTGTAACTCCTCCTAGAGCTTTCAAGCTACACCCACAAAACTTTACAAAACTTTTAAGACTGGTCCGTAGATTTATGCTATGACTTTTCTAACTGATGGGACCTTCCGAATTCCTAAACGGGGGGCTCAAACACCCCAAAATTTCCATTGACTTAACATTGAGACAAACTTTGACGAGTCATAGCTGCGAGTGAGAAACTTGTAGAAACTTGTGGGTTACCACATTTAAGGAGGCTGACAGGCTCTGTAAGAACATACATCACAATGGGGTGTAAGCTGTACCCCTGGGGTGTAAGAGGCCCCCAAAATTTCCCATTGACTTATAATGGGGCAGGAAACATGCCCATATAAAGGAATAAAAGCGTCCCAGATGGAATATCTTCACTTTAGAGTGTCATAGAGACATGGGGGTTGGACCGTTTTACTTGTGGCTTGAAGGTTGATCATTATGGGATGCCATTTTTCTCCCTAGCAACCAAACTTAGTACCCTAGCAACGGAATAAACAAAGCCTTATTTCTCAGCTTCAGAACATCTTAGAGACACGGGGGTTGGACCGTTTTACTTGTGGCTTGAAGGTTGATCATTATGGGATGCCATTTTTCTCCCTAGCAACCAAACTTAGTACCCTAGCAACGGAATAAACAAAGCCTTATTTCTCAGCTTCAGAACATCTTAGAGACACGGGGGTTGGACCGTTTTACTTGTGGCTTGAAGGTTGATCATTATGGGATGCCATTTTTCTCCCTAGCAACCAAACTTAGTACCCTAGCAACGGAATAAACAAAGCCTTATTTCTCAGCTTCAGAACATCTTAGAGACACGGGGGTTGGACCGTTTTACTTGTGGCTTGAAGGTTGATCATTATGGGATGCCATTTTTCTCCCTAGCAACCAAACTTAGTACCCTAGCAACGGAATAAACAAAGCCTTATTTCTCAGCTTCAGAACATCTTAGAGACACGGGGGTTGGACCGTTTTACTTGTGGCTTGAAGGTTGATCATTATGGGATGCCATTTTTCTCCCTAGCAACCAAACTTAGTACCCTAGCAACGGAATAAACAAAGCCTTATTTCTCAGCTTCAGAACATCTTAGAGACACGGGGGTTGGACCGTTTTACTTGTGGCTTGAAGGTTGATCATTATGGGATGCCATTTTTCTCCCTAGCAACCAAACTTAGTACCCTAGCAACGGAATAAACAAAGCCTTATTTCTCAGCTTCAGAACATGTTAGAGACACGGGGGTTGGACCGTTTTACTTGTGGCTTGAAGGTTGATTATTATGGGATGCCAATTTCCTCCCTAGCAACCAAACTTAGTACCCTAGCAACGGAATAAACAAAGCCTTATATCTCCGCTTCAGAACATCATAGAGACACGGGGGGTTGGACCGTTTTACTTGTGGCTTTAAGTGTGATCATTATGGGATGCCATTTTTCTCCCTAGCAACCAAACTTAGTACCCTAGCAACGGAATAAACAAAGCCTTATATCTCCGCTTCAGAACATCATAGAGACACGGGGGTTGGACCGTTTTACTTGTGGCTTGAAGGTTGATCATTATGGGATGCCAATTTTCTCCCTAGCAACCAAACTTAGTACCCTAGCAACGGAATAAACAAAGCCTTATCTCTCCGCTTTAGAACATCATAGAGACACGGGGGTTGGACTGTTTTACTTGGGGCTTGAAGGTTGATCATTATGGGATGCCAATTTTCTCCCTAGCAACCAAACTTAGTACCCTAGCAACGGAATAAACAAAGCCTTATATCTCCGCTTCAGAACATCATAGAGACACGGGGGTTGGACCGTTTTACTTGTGGCTTGAAGGTTGATCATTATGGGATGCCATTTTTCTTCCTAGCAACCAAACTTAGTACCCTAGCAACAGAATAAACAAAGCCTTATTTCTCCGCTTCAGAACATCTTAGAGACACGGGGGTTGGACCGTTTTACTTGTGGCTTGAAGGTTGATCATTATGGGATGCCAATTTCCTCCCTAGCAACCAAACTTAGTACCCTAGCAACGGAATAAACAAAGCCTTATATCTCAGCATCAGAACATTGTAGAGACACGGGGGTTGGACCGTTTTACTTGTGGCTTGAAGGTTGATCATTATGGGATGCCAATTTTCTCCCTAGCAACCAAACTTAGTACCCTAGCAACGGAATAAACAAAGCCTTATATCTCCGCTTCAGAACATCATAGAGACACGGGGGTTGGACCGTTTTACTTGTGGCTTGAAGGTTGATCATTATGGGATGCCAATTTTCTCCCTAGCAACCAAACTAAGTACCCTAGCAACGGAATAAACAAAGCCTTATATCTCCGCTTCAGAACATCATAGAGACACGGGGGTTGGACCGTTTTACTTGTGGCTTGAAGGTTGATCATTATGGGATGCCATTTTTCTCCCTAGCAACCAAACTTAGTACCCTAGCAACGGAATAAACAAAGCCTTATTTCTCCGCTTCAGAACATCTTAGAGACACGGGGGTTGGACCGTTTTACTTGTGGCTTTAAGTGTGATCATTATGGGATGCAATTTTTCTCCCTAGCAACCAAACTTAGTACCCTAGCAACGGAATAAACAAAGCCTTATATCTCCGCTTCAGAACATCATAGAGACACGGGGGTTGGACCGTTTTACTTGTGGCTTGAAGGTTGATCATTATGGGATGCCAATTTTCTCCCTAGCAACCAAACTTAGTACCCTAGCAACGGAATAAACAAAGCCTTATATCTCCGCTTCAGAACATCATGGAGACACGGGGGTTGGACCGTTTTACTTGTGGCTTGAAGGTTGATCATTATGGGATGCCAATTTTCTCCCTAGCAACCAAACTTAGTACCCTAGCAACGGAATAAATGTTAGCTTCATTCTAGCTTCATGCTAATCATGTTAGCTTCATGCTAGCTTCATGCTAATCATGCTAACATCATGCTAGCTTCATGCTAATCATGTTAGCTTCATGTTAGCTTCATGCTAATCATGTTAGCTTCATGCTAGCTTCATACTGATCATGCTAACATCATGCTAGCTTCATGCTAATCATGCTAGCTTCATGCTAATCATGCTAACTTCATGCTAATCATGCTAACAGCCAGATAGCCTACTAAAATAAACTTCTGTCAAACCATTTTAAATGTTCAGGCTACGCTTTTTCAAGCCAACATAAAGTTTGTCCTCAAACTTTAATATCTAGTTATTATTATTATTCTTCTTCTGATCCCTACTTTTTCTGACTGTAACTCCTCCTAGAGCTTTCAAGCTACACCCACAAAACTTTACAAAACTTTTAAGACTGGTCCGTAGATTTATGCTATGACTTTTCTAACTGATGGGACCTTCCGAATTCCTAAACGGGGGGCTCAAACACCCCAAAATTTCCATTGACTTAACATTGAGACAAACTTTGACGAGTCATAGCTGCGAGTGAGAAACTTGTAGAAACTTGTGGGTTACCACATTTAAGGAGGCTGACAGGCTCTGTAAGAACATACATCACAATGGGGTGTAAGCTGTACCCCTGGGGTGTAAGAGGCCCCCAAAATTTCCCATTGACTTATAATGGGGCAGGAAACACGCCCATATAAGGGAATAAAAGCGTCCCAGATGGAATATCTTCACTTTAGAGTGTCGTAGAGACACGGGGGTTGGACCGTTTTACTTGTGGCTTGAAGGTTGATCATTATGGGATGCCAATTTTCTCCCTAGCAACCAAACTTAGTACCCTAGCAACGGAATAACAAAGCCTTATATCTCCGCTTCAGAACATCATAGAGACAAGGGGGTTGGACCGTTTAACTTGTGGCTTGAAGTGTGATCATTATGGGATGCCAATTTTCTCCCTAGCAACCAAACTTAGTACCCTAGCAACGGAATAAACAAAGCCTTATATCTCCGCTTCAGAACATCATAGAGACACGGGGGTTGGACCGTTTTACTTGTGGCTTGAAGGTTGATCATTATGGGATGCCAATTTTCTCCCTAGCAACCAAACTTAGTACCCTAGCAACGGAATAACAAAGCCTTATATCTCCGCTTCAGAACATCATAGAGACAAGGGGGTTGGACCGTTTAACTTGTGGCTTGAAGTGTGATCATTATGGGATGCCAATTTTCTCCCTAGCAACCAAACTTAGTACCCTAGCAACGGAATAAACAAAGCCTTATATCTCCGCTTCAGAACATCATAGAGACACGGGGGTTGGACCGTTTTACTTGTGGCTTGAAGGTTGATCATTATGGGATGCCATTTTTCTCCCTAGCAACCAAACTTAGTACCCTAGCAACGGAATAAATAAAGCCTTATATCTCCGATTCAGAACATCATAGAGACACGGGGGTTGGACCGTTTTACTTGTGGCTTGAAGGTTGATTATTATGGGATGCCAATTTCCTCCCTAGCAACCAAACTTAGTACCCTAGCAACGGAATAAACAAAGCCTTATATCTCCGCTTCAGAACATCATAGAGACACGGGGGTTGGACCGTTTTACTTGTGGCTTGAAGGTTGATCATTATGGGATGCCATTTTTCTCCCTAGCAACCAAACTTAGTACCCTACAAACGGAATAAACAAAGCCTTATTTCTCCGCTTCAGAACATCTTAGAGACACGGGGGTTGGACCGTTTTACTTGTGGCTTGAAGGTTGATTATTATGGGATGCCAATTTCCTCCCTAGCAACCAAACTTAGTACCCTAGCAACGGAATAAACAAAGCCTTATATCTCAGCATCAGAACATTGTAGAGACACGGGGGTTGGACCGTTTTACTTGTGGCTTTAAGTGTGATCATTATGGGATGCCATTTTTCTCCCTAGCAACCAAACTTAGTACCCTAGCAACGGAATAAACAAAGCCTTATATCTCCGATTCAGAACATCATAGAGACACGGGGGTTGGACCGTTTTACTTGTGGCTTGAAGGTTGATCATTATGGGATGCCATTTTTCTCCCTAGCAACCAAACTTAGTACCCTAGCAACGGAATAAACAAAGCCTTATTTCTCCGCTTCAGAACATCTTAGAGACACGGGGGTTGGACCGTTTTACTTGTGGCTTGAAGGTTGATTATTATGGGATGCCAATTTCCTCCCTAGCAACCAAACTTAGTACCCTAGCAACGGAATAAACAAAGCCTTATATCTCAGCATCAGAACATTGTAGAGACACGGGGGTTGGACCGTTTTACTTGTGGCTTTAAGTGTGATCATTATGGGATGCCATTTTTCTCCCTAGCAACCAAACTTAGTACCCTAGCAACGGAATAAACAAAGCCTTATATCTCCGCTTCAGAACATCATAGAGACACGGGGGTTGGACCGTTTTACTTGTGGCTTGAAGGTTAATCATTATGGGATGCCAATTTTCTCCCTAGCAACCAAACTTAGTACCCTAGCAACGGAATAAACAAAGCCTTATATCTCCGCTTCAGAACATCATAGAGACATGGGGGTTGGACCGTTTTACTTGTGGCTTGAAGGTTGATCATTATGGGATGCCAATTTTCTCCCTAGCAACCAAACTTAGTACCCTAGCAACGGAATAAACAAAGCCTTTTATCTCCGCTTCAGAACATCTTAGAGACACGGGGGTTTGACCGTTTTACTTGTGGCTTGAAGGTTGATCATTATGGGATGCCAATTTTCTCCCTAGCAACCAAACTTAGTACCCTAGCAACGGAATAAACAAAGCCTTATATCTCCGCTTCAGAACATCATAGAGACACGGGGGTTGGACCGTTTTACTTGTGGCTTGAAGGTTGATCATTATGGGATGCCAATTTTCTCCCTAGCAACCAAACTTAGTACCCTAGCAACGGAATAAACAAAGCCTTATATCTCCGCTTCAGAACATCATAGAGACATGGGGGTTGGACCGTTTTACTTGTGGCTTGAAGGTTGATCATTATGGGATGCCAATTTTCTCCCTAGCAACCAAACTTAGTACCCTAGCAACGGAATAAACAAAGCCTTATATCTCCGCTTCAGAACATCATAGAGACACGGGGGTTGGACCGTTTTACTTGTGGCTTGAAGGTTGATCATTATGGGATGCCAATTTTCTCCCTAGCAACCAAACTTAGTACCCTAGCAACGGAATAAATGTTAGCTTCATTCTAGCTTCATGCTAATCATGTTAGCTTCATGCTAGCTTCATGCTAATCATGCTAGCATCATGCTAGCTTCATGCTAATCATGTTAGCTTCATGTTAGCTTCATGCTAATAATGTTAGCTTCATGCTAGCTTCATACTGATCATGCTAACATCATGCTAGCTTCATGCTAATCATGCTAGCTTCATGCTAATCATGCTAACTTCATGCTAATCATGCTAACAGCCAGATAGCCTACTAAAATAAACTTCTGTCAAACCATTTTAAATGTTCAGGCTACGCTTTTTCAAGCCAACATAAAGTTTGTCCTCAAACTTTAATATCTAGTTTATAATATAATGTATATAATAATAATATAGATCATGTATAATAATATAAAATACAGAAAATATTATAATATAAAATATAATTATGTAGATTTTATATATCAACATTATTATAAACATTATAATTATAGCCTAGTATTTGATTATAGCGTACATGATTATTGCATACGAGTGGTTTTAGGTTTTCTTTTTGTGTACATTTAGAAGACATTTTGATAAAAAAAGTACAAATTTGTGCGTACGTATGCTTAGTGAATGAGACCCATTGATTCATTTCCAAAACACTTTTCCTGTAGGACCTGGTGACCTATGACATTTGACTATTCATAAATTTCATAAAATTACCTT
Organism: Paramisgurnus dabryanus; assembly: GCF_030506205.2. Classification (NCBI taxonomy): domain Eukaryota; kingdom Metazoa; phylum Chordata; class Actinopteri; order Cypriniformes; family Cobitidae; genus Paramisgurnus; species Paramisgurnus dabryanus. The sequence goes on along the minus strand of NC_133358.1, from coordinate 18,674,056 downwards.
TAATGTTAAGCTAATGTCTATTACCCTTATGGTGTCTTTGACAATGTCATAATACAGTAGTAACAATATAAAGGATCTCACATTTGTTGTCTTTTCTGTTTGTTTAGGTTATTTCTTAATAACCAGAGCATCCCCATCTCAGCGCTCGTTCCAGGGTTGCATGCAGCTCATTCATGTGGACGATCAGCTGGCCGACCTGGCCGCGGTGGAGCAGGGAAGAACCGGCGCCTTCGAGAACGTCAGCCTGGACATGTGTGCCATCATTGACAGGTTAGAGCCAGCCCTCCTCTCCTGCTCTGCCATTAAACAAACACTGACTGAGACAGTGATTATCAGGTGCAGCAGACTGAGACAGTGGCTTTATCCCCACTGGCAGCACCTGTCTCGGGGGCAGGATCTGTCACAGTCTGCCTCTGCACCCTGGAGCTGACCTTCATCTGGATCCCTTGTACCTCAAGTTCCAGTTGAATCAGTGAGAAGGTGCTTTGCTAAGTCTGCCATTCATTTATTGATTGTTATTGAATTTGTAGACGCATAGACAGGAAAGGAGCTGTTGCTTATTATCTCCATATTTGATTTTACATATTCTTGCTGTCTATGGTTTAGTGTACGTTACAACTGATTTTGTTGTCATTTGTCTTCTACAACATGCAGATGAATGGAAATTCATGCTTTGCAGTGAAATGACCCTGTTTTTCAAAAAAGTAGCTTATTATCACCTACACTATAAAAAAAATGCTGGATTATTTTCAATTTAGGGTTGGGTCACAAAGGTTCGAGCCCAGCCATTGGTTTAAATGAACCCAGAAAATGTTTTATTTCACCCAACAATGAGTTAAAACAACCCAGCATTTTGGGTTGAAACAATCAAGCATAGGTTAAATAACCGTTACAGACTGGCTTCATCCCTTTTTGGCCCAATGTAGGGGTGAAAATAGCCCCTTATTTATAGTGTATAGTTCCGTTTTGAAGTTAAGTGCCCTCTAAATAGCTTAAAAGCGGCAATGCCGTCATTACATGACTCTAAAGGGGGTCGCACACCGGACGCGCAGCTTAGCGTCTAGGACAACTCAGAGGTATCGTACACCAGAAGTGCACAATAAATAGCACAAGCTTAGTCAGATAACGTCTACTTCAAAATGCAAAATATATGTTAGCAGCCAATGTTAATCGTTAATGATTTGGGACAAATATGATGTTATTTAATGTTAAACTATGTGAGTGGCGCTCTGTGGCACGACAGGGATTTGAGCCACTTCCTGATCTGGGCGCTGCAGACAGGTGCCACCTGTTGGTGCCGGTGTGCGTATACTCATAGAAAACAATGCGTGTCCGGTGTGTGCCCCCCCTAACTGTCACTTCTTACATGGTACCTTGGCTTTTCAATCTTTTCACTCTTCAATTAGCAAAATTTGCTTATGCATTGTTAGATGCTTTGGCTAAGCACCTCACAATGCATTCCAGATTACACGTTACACATACATTTCATTACTATGTGAAGTCCGTGTGATTGAACCCATGACCAGTTAAGCTACGGGAATTCCTAATTATTACAATTAAATTTTATGTGACATCTGCTGCCGAAATATTTAATAAATGCTCATAAACACATGTAAAAAAGTTTATTGTAGTGACAAATGACTTATAGACGGTTTCAGTAGTAACAACATAAACAAACGGCTTTCTTCGAACAAGCGTAACTTTCGTAAACTTCGCAAAGAATCAATAACAATAGAATCCTTTTCTGATAACAAGCTAAATAAACAAGAAGTAGATTGCCTTAGTTCAAATCATAGCTAAAGCATAAAAAACTAAACTGAGCTAACGTTCTGTTTAAAATGTGTACTATACAACGTATACAATGTTAACAACAAATCACATGTCTCCTCTCGTCTTTATGAAACCAAAACTTTTGTTATTTTCGACGAGGTTTTTCTTCCAGAATTCAGTTTAGCCACCAGGGACGTTTCTCAATGGCAAGAATGCCAAGTTCGGACTTGTGTCCTTCGTAGTTTGGACCTGCAATTTCGGACTCAGAAGAACGAACTTCTGAGGACGGGAGGACGCAAGTCCGGTTATTTTGCAATTGGAACACCAATGTATTTGAGGTCGTCATTCAGTCTAACCAGTCACGGAAAGTAGGGATATATTATGTGCAGCCCGGGATATTCTTATTTTAATGTATTTTACAATTAACTAAATATATAAAAGCAAAAATCCTACTTGTTTTTGTTGTGAAATTTTAACTCTTTCACCGCCAGCATTTTTCATGATTTTCACAAAAGTTTAATGCCTTGCAGAAAATGCTCCTTTTTAAAATATATAAACATACAATATATGAAATAAAAGAACAGACCCTCTGCTTTCAAACAAAAAAATACGTTTCATTCTACCTTCTTGTGTTCTGTTTTTATTACCTGAAATTTTGAGCAAAAAGCTGAAATAATTCCATTTTTGTGAAGGACTTTTGATAAAGATCAGATGCAGAGCGATCTTTAAAACATACACGGACATACAGCTGTTTGCCCTAAGGCAATACTTCCGGTTTTTATAAGTTGCTGAAGACCTGGTGGATAATAGCGGTATTGCAGATTGACGAGATATCTCGTCAATGGCGGGAAAAGAGTTAATATAGGTGCTATCTTTACTATCTGACCACAAATTTGAAGTTTATTAATCTATATTCTCGACTAAATAGCTTTTAAAACTACATTTTATGGCACAAAAAGAGTAATATTTCGAATATTGTGAAGGTTTTAAGCTTCATTGCCGTTGACACGAAATGCATGGGAAACTTGGCTGTCATAACTCCACACAAGCCGCCCTTCTGATGCATCCTCGATAAAATGCGCGGATCAAGTGAAATTGGCTTAATGTGACCTTTGAATTTAAACAGTACTTGGGCCTCGACTGATGACATTAAACAAGAACACATGTACAGACAACAACGCATATTGAGAAACGGCCCGGAAGTAAAGTTCCACCCTGACGCTTAACCGCTAAAACGCACATGTGTCCAATAAAATCATCTATATTGTACAGCTAGAGGGTATGGAGGATAGTTTCAATAAAATATATGGTTGATTTATTGTTATGAATCATGATGATTTTGTATATTAATACATAATTTAGCTGATGGGGAAAGCTTTCATTTTGTTAAAAATTCAGAGTATTTCCACACAGATGTGAGGGCGAATGTGTTCATCCATTGTGCAAACAGTAATTTGCCTCCAAATGGCAGAAAATGAAGGGTCAGTTTTGCTTGTACTTCATCACGACTAATCAGATTATCTATAGTAATTTAATATCCACCTGACCCTTCAGATAGTTCAATTGAGTCATCTGTTCATTGAATTAAAAGCCGTATTGCACATCTAGGGGTGCACTGGATGTTGCTAAAAAAAAAAAAATTGGTACAGTATCATTCTATGTACCGTAGATGAAGAGGATTTAAGGATTTATCATATAGATACAGTATTCATATCATTTGTTGTATAATTTGTATATCAGCAAGCAGAATTGTTTCACTGGTACATTGGCATTTACATGGATGCCCTTTAAGTTATTTAATAAGAACAGCTATGTTCGGTTTATGGTCATTTGCTCTTTTATACATTTATATTTGTAGCCTATTTATGTCACCACTGACTTTCCACTAAGATAAAGTCCCACACAATGCCATTGTTTACATTCCATTAGATTCCTTACAGCTCAGTTAGAATCAGCTTCACTTTAATTGTGTGTAAAGATTCATTCTGCGCTAATGTGTCTCATTAGACTTATAGTCTGGGGCTGAGTACGTTCTCATCCTGATTTAAACACGAGCCCAATTCATTTTGCATGTCACCGATGACTTTCAGCTGTTCAAATTTACATCCCTCTGCCTGACAGTTGTTTCTCGGATGACAGTTTCTGTCTCCGCCGCTTTATCATTGTGTTTATTTATGCCATTGAGATGATGCTTTACTGTACCGTGATACAGTTAGTTCTGGGTCCCCAGAGGAAAATCTTTTCCTTTATTAGGTCAGGCCAGATACAGACGTCCTCCGCCTCCCTTCGCTCAGAACGAAGCTCGCTGTAATAACAGAGCAGGCAGGAGACTGTTGAACGCTCTCTCTGTGTGTTTTTTCCCTCAGTCTAATGATGCTTCGCTGGCAAAGTTCCACAGTTCTGGCGCGGCGAGGAGCAAACTCATTACTAGGGATCGGAGGGGGGGCTACTCGCTCGCCACACCATTGATTTTATGTTGGCTTTCATCAGGCGATTGATGTGCTATCAATCTTCTTTACCGAACGCGTCCCTGTGTTTGACGTGTAAAAGAATATTCCACGTCCTCCCACCGGCAGACGCTAAAGAGCACGACCTTGCTCTTAGTTACTGCTCGAGTTCCTTCTCCTGGGTTTTTCTCACCCCCACAGTATTTCACAGACATCTATTGCACTCGCATCAAACTATTTCACGCATAAGTTGTTCTGACGAAGTTCTAGGGGCCTTTTTACAACGTGACTCATCCTAAATAGCCATGCAGGGGTTTGACGTAATGTCATGTCGCGGGGGGTGAGACGGGGGCGAAGAGAGGAGCTCATCTCAGAAAAGAAGCAGATTGATGTCGCACCCCGACGAGTCTAATCTGACGGAGGCATTTAGAGCTACGTGTTTGTGCCGCTCATAATGGCCGCATTAGAAAACTGTCACTTTCTGTTACGATAATGCAGCTAGGGGTGTTAACACCCAGAGTTGGAAAAAAACAATGCTTCCTGCATTTAATAAGACATTTCCTAAACGTAAATGCGAACGTTCAAACGTTTAATTTTGCACTGTGTATCTAATTGCGATGGTAATCGCCAAGTGACCACACTCATGAAAATGATCGTTTGGGCTCAATGCACTGCAATCTCCGGCCTCCTTGATTATGAACTCTGCAATCTTGAACAGCATGTAAGAGGCGAGCTTTACCAAGATGCAATACATGGTTTAATGAATGTTGACAGCTAGTTTTAATTAACAGTGAAGACAAGTATATGCTTTGGCAGACAGTGACATTGTAGGCAACTCTAAACTTTGTACTGCTAAACTTTTTTGAGTGCTGTAGAGAGGGCCTTTGTACTTCATCCCTGTGCGCTAGAGTATATAACAGGGCTATAAAGACACTAAAGAGCTTTACTTGCCCGCACAAAGTCCAGACCTGAACCCCATTTAACACCTTTGGGAAAGAATTGGAACAGCAAGTCCCAGTCACCTCACATCAGAACTGTAAAAAATGAGGCAACCTGATGCAGTAAGATTTTTAGGTTGCCATTTTTTTACGTGTTGCCAACTTATAATTGTTCATTCATGCTGATAAATTTGAAAATGTGCATCATATGTGCATCCGATGAAATCGTATATATAGTAGAGGTCTTCACTGGTCCACTTAGATCCGAAAACCCGAAGTCCGACCCGAGACCTGATCGGGTTCGGGTCTAAAAGTTTAATGTGTACCTCGGACATGGGTCGGGTATATTATTAGCGCCATCGGGGTCTCGGGTAATTTAAAATAAATGTGTTTTTGCCGAACGGACCGAAGACCTTTTCCAACCACTCCTCTGTTTGCCAAGAGCTCTTGCAACATTTTGTGGCAGGCAGTAGGTTAAATTTCATTGAGACAGAAATGTCAGTCAATTTTAATTGTACATATTAGCGGTTACATTGGTGTCGGCGTCAGATAACAAAGTAAACATTTGGGTCCAGTCGGGTTAAAAAAATTGCCACTGGTTCGGGCTGTACTCGGGTCTAATTTTCTCGGGTTTGTCTCGGGTCGGGTCTTTCTTAAAAAAATTATGCAAGTCGGGTTCGGATATAAACTAAGTGATTCGGGTCATTTCGAGTTGGGTACATTTCTTTGTACACAAGAAGACCTCTACTATATAGGCATTAGCCCCGCCCATTCTGATTGGCTAAAATGCCATTTTTCATTCAAATGACTGCAAGTTAACCAATCAGACAGTGGTTGGCAAAACAGAAGTTTTCCTTATATTGTCAACTTCTGATGCAATGTGAAATGAATTCTATTGAAAGTGATCCCTTGTTTAACTCTTTCCCCGCCTTTGACGAGTTATCTCGTCAATTAAATGAGAGCATTTGCATAAAAAAATTTTCCTGATGAATTTTTATGTTAATCTGCAATACCACGATTATCCACTAGATGCACTTACCCAATTAATAAAAAAAACTAAAGCCAAACGTTATTTACTAATTTTAAACTCTGTGTATGTTTTGATAATCGTTTTGAATCTGATCTTTAACAAAATTTCTTCACAAAAATGCAAATATTTCAGCTTTTTGCTAAAGAAAATATAAAAAAATAAAATAACCATATTTAATAATTTACAAGCAGAGAAAAAATATAGATAGTATTGAAAGTTTTTTTTTTCAGTTTTGTTGGTTTGTTTGTTTGTTTGAAAGCAGAGGGTCTGTTCTTTCATTTGATATATTTGTATGTTTATATATACTTTTAGAAGACAATTGTCCTGGAAGGCATTTTGTGAAACTTTTGTGAAAATCACAAAAAATGCTGGCGGCCAACTTTTCAAAAAATGGGTGTCGGGGAATAAGTTCATGTAACATTGTTTGTCCAGTCATCAAATAGTCTTTGTTAGAAACACATTTAGGCTAATCTTATTTATTATATGCAAAAAAGAATGATCCTATTCAAAAGTCTTTGTTCAAGTTTCCTTTTGTTGGCAGAACATGTTAAAGCTGGCCTTTAATTTTCCTTTAAAAGCAAATCTCAGCACATGCACATGGTGTTCATGTTTTCACAAACTTTTAGCAAAATAGCGTATGTCTTATCTCACGGTGGCATGCTGCTGTTGACTCTGAGTGAAGTTTTATCATTGAACTGTGTCATCAGTGCCTGCATAGATTTCCAGGGACTGTTTTATAGTGGGACTTTGATTAATGAACAGCATAAACTGTCTCATGGTACGTATCTCCTCCAAGCACAGATGGCCAATAAGGTAACCCAATTAATCTAGGCATGTCATCCTATTGGAAAACTACAGTCTGACAGCACTACCCCCAAAAAAGTACAACAATAGCACTGCAGCAGAACTTGTCAGACTTAGGGTTCATTGGTAGCGGCTTTGTCACAGTTTCTCCTATGAGTACCCGGCCTAATGAGTATTAGCTCCAAGGGGATTGTTCCCTAATTTCATTTTATACCGCATTTCACCATGTTAATGAATTTGACATGCAGTTGGCAATACTGTATAAGGAGCGCAGGAAATTGACAGCTTACATCTTGCTTGGAACATTCATTGCATCACCAGATTTGAGTTTCTGTCCTTGGCCAATTGAAAGCACCTTTGAAGAAAAGACTGTTTTTTAATTAAGTTAAGGAGAAAGTCAGTGAAGCCATTAATTGTTTTAACTTTGGAGTTTTAATTAGGATTTCATCTTAGACTAAGATGAAAGATCTCGGCAAATATGAGTGGATTAAAAATCTCTGTTTGCATGTGTGTACTATGTTTTTGCATTGTGGGAATACATTTTTTGTGGGGGGGGGGGGGGGGTTGTCCACGTGTTCAAGGAAAATAAAGTCGATTTCATATTTATTTATGCATTGGCAGACTCTTTTATCCATAGCAACTTACAGTGGATTCAAAGTATACATTTTTTGTGTGTGTTTTTTGGAGATCGAACCAAGAATCACTATGCTGCTAACTTAATTCTCTAATGAGCTACAGTAACACCTATTAAATTGATATTAAATAGATAAATTATCTTATGACAACTAGCCAGATTATCTTAAAAAGGTACAGGGTTTTGTAGAATGGTTGTAGGGTTTCTTGAACAATGAAAAGTCTGTGATATGTAATAGACATTTTATTACTTTTTGTGACACTGTTAACAAATTAAGTTAAACAATTTCAACTTGTTTTTATTAGTTATGTCAATTTATCATGAGTCAAAACTTAAAATAGTACTTTAAATTGACTTGAATAACCAATTTGTTTTAACTTTAGGCTGCATTTTTTGCAGTGTACAGTTTTATATGATCAGCGTACTAATTTGTTGTATATTTATTATTAAATCCCTTAATATTTATATCAACATATAAACAGAATATTAAATCCCTAAACATACTGTAAGCATTATATTATGTGCAATATTTGTTATTTTTATGTTCTTTGTTCATTTTGTTGCTGTTACTTTTCCCAAATCCAGTTATTTAATCCAGCTGTAGCAAATAGAGATGGATACTTTTTTACATTTGTTAACATACACTGAATTATCATAAATTGTGATTTTGATGTAAATGACTTATTGTCAATCCAACACATCCTCACAGTTTTGTGCTGACAATGTGTTTCAATGAGAGCTCATATCCAATGTGTTATAAAAATTTATTTTATATATATACTGTATGTGTTATAAAGATTGTAATTTAACTCTGCTCTTATATAATTCATCATTTTTTAGATGTATGCCAAACCACTGTGAGCATTCAGGACGATGCAGTCAGACCTGGGACGGCTTCACATGCACCTGTGATGGGACGGGGTATACTGGAGCCACCTGTCATACATGTAAGTCTGTGTGATGTTATGACATTAGGTTAAATTAACCAAGAAAATGTTTATATTGACCCAACCAATCATTGTGTGTTGAAACAACCCAGCATACAGGAAGAGTAAAGTACCCATTTGGGTAATTTTTGACCCAACACTGGGTTGAAAATAACCCAGCATTTTATTTCATAATGTTTCTTTGGCTAAATCAAAGCTTTTGGATCTCACTGTACATGTTCTGTCTATAAAAGTGTGGCATGTGTTATAAGAAACCCGAAGGCAAAAGGCAATTTATATTGTAATGAAGAGTTTATCTGTTTATCCGACAATCATTGCCCCGCAGTCAGTATAACTTATTTAGATCTCCACAGGTTTCTGTCTCCTGTTATCTGTTTGTTTGTTTATACATATCGATTCATAGAAAGGGGCTTTTGTATTCCCTGTAAAGTCTTTTTGGAATCACTTCTGAGAGCTGTGATGGAAGTGCAGAGAGAAACTTTTTGTGACCCCTGAAGTTAAAGAATACAAGAGAGTAGAAAGATACAGCGGGTCTGGTTACACATACATCAATATGCAATAGAAGTACAAACAATAGAAGATTCTCAGGCTAAAACAAACTATATTTATTTTGAGCTCCATGTATTTGTATTTTAAATGCAGAAAGTGCAGGTTCAGTCACTCAGCTTTTATTACATTAAGAGGTTTATATTATGCTTTTCATCTAAATATCAAGGTTATATTTTCCCACAATGTCCTTTTCATTATGTACTATTGCATGTAGCAGATAACCCGTCGATAACGTTCGAACCCAGAGGGGCATACATACTGATAAAAATGTGTATCTTGTATTGCACTGTAAGTCATTATAAATGTTTTCTTTATTTTTTTATAGCTGTTTATGAGCAGTCATGCGAGGCCTACAAGCACTTGGGCAGATCATCAGATGCCTACTGGATTGACCCAGATGGAAGCGGACCTTTAGGTCCCTTCAAAGTCATCTGCAACATGACGGGTAAAGTGTGAATTTCTTTTTTTCTTTTTTGTGGTGTACCCCTGCACTATCAGAAAGTGCTTTAAGAGAACGGTCCCATGCACCACGCATTAATAAAACAAGGCCTTTACTCTGGATTACATGCTTTAGACAACCTTCAATTCCCAAAACGCACCATGGCTTCCACAGAACCAATTACTTAAACATCTCGAACCATTTGTTCCCAAGATAATCAAGCAACAACCAATCAAAGCTCTTTGGAAGCAAAAATATATATTTCATGACAGCCACTCTATTTATTGCTGACATGGTTGAGAGCTAAAATCCATCTGAAAGGGAAGTGTCTGTCAAAATAAAGAAATGCTTGTTTGACAGCATTGGGTACATTTTGTGATTAAGGTGGGAAGAGAGGATTATGGTTGGAGGATGCAGAGGATTTTGATTACTGAATATAAAACTGAATTAAGTATAGCAATGAAAAGATCTTTACATATACACAGTTTAAAATAAAAGTGCTACGTGATGCCATAGAACAGGGGTTCTCAAAGTTTACATTCAAAGGTCCAAATCTGAATTCTCATCATTTTCATAGGTCCGGAAAAACTTTATGTAAATAATTTCTTTATATAACAAATCAAAACAAATAGTTTGGAAAAAACATAAGTGTATTTTGCATTTAAAGTTAAAAATTTTTTTAAAACAAAACACAGGAAATATGCCAAAAGTAACCGGTGCAAAATACAGAGCAACCTAATTAGAGAAATGGCACAGTTTGTTCTCCATCAGATGCATAAACCATGGCAAAAAAAGTGGGGTTGGTATGCAAAGACACTGACCAAAATTAGGGGTGCACCTATAAATTGGCTGATGATGCTTGCTATGCTTCTCAATGAATTACGGTGAAATGCCGCTACATCCAAAAGCCAGGAGGCGCTAATATGCGCTGCAGACGAAGAACCAGACACACGCAGCTTCAGGAAATGTCTTAAGGATATATTTATATTGCTGTTCTTCAAACCTTTTCAGGTATTTTCATGATAATAAAGAATATGTATAAAGATTATGTTTGACGAGTGTTGCTTTTTCAAATGCATGTTTTAAACGACTCAAACCAACAGTGATTTCAGATTGATAAGGACTTACTGATCAAAAGCCGTAGTACATGAAGTAGCTGTGCATAATATCTGGGTGTGATGGCTACAGCGTCACACAGGAAATTTTTTAATAACTCGTTTTATTTTCGGACCAGGAATACTCTTAAATCTGAAAAGAAAAAAAACTAAACAAATGGTTTACAAGTTTAATCTGCATTTGTAAAGTAGCAAATGCACACATTTAATCAATCACATAGAAATTAATGCACTTGTAATATGAAGTGGACGCGGGTCCGGATCAAGTTCCCGTCGGGTCCGGATCCGGACCAGAGTCCGGATTTTGAGAACCCCTGCCATAGAAGAACCATATTTGGCTAAATGGTTCCATAAGAGCCTCAGAGGAACCTTTCTGTTTCAATAAAGGTCCTTATTGGTAAAAATGGTTCTTTAGATTATGAAAATGATTATTTTAAGAACCTTCGACTGATTGCTTCTTTGGGGAACCAAAAATGGTTCTTATTTTTACAATTTTTTGTACCAACAGTATCTGTGAACTACTTACCATAATAAGTCATTTCAACTTTTTAAATGACGGTATCTGTGTTCCAGAGGACAAAGTGTGGACAACTGTGGTGAATAACCTGCCGGCACAGACACCAGTTACAGGCTCAAGTCGGGACAGAAGGACTGTACTGCAGCTCAACTACAGTGCCTCTATGGAGCAGGTCACCGCTATAACCAACAGTGCCGAACACTGCGAACAGCACATAGCTTATGCATGCCGAATGTCACGACTGCTCAACACACCAGGTATGAAGAGATGGCTGTAAGTTCTTGCTTTGCAAAGTTTGGATGCTAGTATTTTACGGGTGTTAAAAGGTTATCTGAAACTGAAAGTTTCAAAATAATGTAATTTTATCCAGTAGTTGCACTAGTTCCCACCAGAACAATTGAAGGTCAAGTGTCTTGGTTACGGGGTAAACTGATTGTGGAATACCCTTCCAGTCTTTGACACACTCCCACTTTGCTCCGTGTGTAAATCCTGCTTTTCTTTTTGGCTCATCGCCCAGCTCTGAAAGAATGCGTCCAGAACAGACTTTAAACCACTATATAATGACTCAGTTTAAGGCTCTGCGTACTGTATGTGTGTGCCAACAGCTGTGCTTCAAAAGTAATTATTGCTAAATGTAGGCGAATGTTGAAAATGCTGAAGTGTTGCGAATCTGGTTAAATAACCCTTCTTAGAGACTGAGTATAACTACTGTTACAAAATGTTTCTCTTGGATAAGAGGGTAGGCGTTGGTTTCACTTGTTGATAGTTTATTGTATGCTGTAAATTTTAATTAACAATCTACGAAACTGCCAAACTGTTTTTGGAAACTATAACCTTTAGGAAGTTTTTTTCTATGGAGTAAAAGCACAAAATTAGTAGAATAACAACAGCATGCATTTTCATTCATATACATTAGCCAGATTACTTTTTAATCTCTTCTTTTATCAAAGTCTACAACCGTGGTCATTTACCTCGCACTTCAATGCTCTTTGCCACTATCCCCTGGCAATCCAGCGACCCAGTTTCTGATTACAGTCAGCAATAACAATGTCATTGGGTGCTGATGTTAATCTATTAATGAGCATGCAGCACAGTGCAAGCGGTTGTGCATGTTCACATTCCTAATCTGACTTTGCAAATCGCATCTATTCTTATTGTGAAGTCTTCCTACTGGGGCTCTTATGATCTTCCCTTTTAACTCTGTCTTTTTTTGCTTACTTTACATAGTTCTTATATCATCTGTGTTTAATAAGGCCTGAGTAAAATCCTTCTCTGTCTGTAAGGGTGTCAGTTTAAGGGACACTCCAATTTTTTTGAAAATATGCTCATTTTCCAGCTCCCATAGAACTAAACATTTGATTTTTACCGTTTTGGAATCCATTCAGCCGATCTCCAGGTCTGGCGCTACCACTTTTAGCATAGCTTAGCATAATCCATTGAATCTGATTAGACCATTAGCATTGCGCTAAAAAATAACCAAAAAGAGTTTGATATTTTTCCTTTTTATAACTTGACTCTTCTGTAGATACATTGTGTACTAAGATCAACAGAAAATTCTGGCGTAATAATCAAGGACTTTGCTGCCATACCATGGCTGCAGCAGGCGCAATGATATTACACACTGCCAAAAAATAGTCCCCTGCTATTCAAAGTTACCAAGGGGACTACTTTCATGTGCTGCGTAATATCATTGCGCCTGCTGCAGCCATGGTACGACAGCAAAGTCCTCATCCATAATGGGTAAATATTGGACAGAACACACCGCTGGGTTAAAAATGACCCAATGCTGGATTGTTTTAACCCGACTATTGGGTTATTATACCGCATAGTTGCAAAACATCAACCCAACATTGTCATTTTAACCCAGCATGTGTTCTGTCCAATATTTACCCATATTGGTTTAAAAATAAACAATAATTTTTGGAGTATATATCTAAGAAATTCCTTTATATGGAAAAAGATTTATCTTGGATGAATGTTTTTTTTTTTTTACTTTCCTTTAAGTATGGTAATTATTCATAAGTCACATGCATGAGCTGTGGATAGTGAATGGTAGCTGATGATATGCAGCGGTCCATTAGGTTGTCTCTCCACAGCTCTGTCCTCTGTTCTTCATTAATCCTCGGTGAAGGACAATCAGAGCAGATGTCATAGTTATGTGCTGTGTTGTCAAACAAGAGCGTTAGCTTGCAGAATGGACGCTGTCTTCTGATGTGTCTGTGGTCTCCCTTGTGTGTGTTCATGCGTGACAGAATTATTTTTAGTTTTGAATGATTTAACGGTTTATTTGAGGTTTTGAGGTTTTTATTGGCCGGACACTCTTTCACTGTAAGTGTTCGGTAATCGCAGTTAAATAGAAAAGTGTTTGGCCAGTCACTGTATTCGGCCTAGATTGACAGAGCATATGGTCAGTAGAAAACTATTGGTTATTCGTATCTTTGCTTTTAACATGCTTGTCAGTTGTTGTTAGGGTAAATAATAAATATTTAGAAAATGTCTAATGCAAGTATAAGATAAACCCCCACCTTGGCAAATAACTTTATTAGGAACTGCATAATGCCTAAGTGAAATAAAATACAAATGTAAAAAGTTTAATCTGACCCTCACTGATGTAAGTGATGTGCACAATTCACATGGTAAAGAATAAAATATTTGCAGTTTAATGGGATAGTTCACCCAGAAATACATACACTCACCTAAAGGATTATTAGGAACACCATACTAAACTTTGTTTGACCCCCTTTCACCTTCAGAACTGCCTTAATTCTACGTGGCATTGATTCAACAAGGTGCTGAAAGCATACTTTAGAAATGTTGGCCCATATTGATAGGATAGTATCTTGCAGTTGATTGAGATTTGTGGGATGCACATACAGGCCACGAAACTCCCATTCCACCACATCCCAAAGATGCTCTATTGGGTTGAGATCTGGTGACTGTGGGGGCCATTTTACTACAGTGAACTCATTGTCATGTTCAAGAAACCAATTTAAAATGATTTGAGCTTTGTGACATGGTGCATTATCCTGCTGGAAGTAGCCATCAGAGGATGGGTACATGGTGGTCATAAAGGGATGGACATGGTCAGAAACAATGCTCAGGTAGGCCGTGTCATTTAAAAGTGTGCCAAGACTTTTTTCCAGTCTTAAACTGTCCAATTTTCGGTGCAAATTGTAGCCTTTTTTTTCCCTATTTGTAGTGGAGATGAGTGGTACTCGGTGGGGTCTTCTGCTGTTGTAGCCCATCCGCCTCAAGGTTGTGTGTGTTGTGGCTTCACAAATGCTTTGCTGCATACCTCGGTTGTAACGAGTGGTTATTTCAGTCAAAGTTGCTTTTCTATCAGTTTGAGTCAGTCGACCCATTCTCCTCTGACCTCTTTCATCAACAAGGCATTTTCGCCCACAGGACTGCCGCATACTGGATGTTTTTCCCTTTTCACCCCATTCTTTGTAAACCCTAGAAATGGTTGTGCATGAAAACCCAGTAACTGAGCAGATTGTAAAATACTCAGACCGGCCTCTCTTGCTCCAACAACTATGCCACGCTCAGAATTGCTTAAATCACCTTTCTTTCCCATTCTGACATTCAGTTTGGAGTTCAGGAGATTGTCTTGACCAGGACCACACCCCTAAATGCATTGAAGCAACTGCCATATGATTGGTTGATCAGATAATTGCATAAATGAGAAATTGAACAGGTGTTCCTAATAATCCTTTAGGTGAGTGTATCTGCAGTGCAAAACGCTGTGGGTTTGATTCTCAGGGAACACACAAAGCCTACTGATAAAAAATGTGCAGCTTCAATGCACTGTAAGTCATTTTGGCTAGTGTCTGCAAAATGCATAAACTGGTGCTGTCAGTTACAGACATTCTGCATAACACATCCTTTTAAGCATCACAGAAAAATAAAGTTATATTGGTTTAAAAAAAAACTTTGGACGAGGAAAAATAATGAGACTTTGTCTTTATTTTAAGTAAACTATCCCTTAAATTATTTGTTTAGAAGGTTTATACTCAGCAAACAAATAAAGTCCAAGTACACTTAATTTCAACTTTCTTGAAGTGTTAAAATAACTTAAGCTAATTTATAGCTAAGTTGAAAGCAGTCTCATACCAAGAGAAAAACTACTTCTTAAAATATGCTTCCTAAATTGACTGTCAGGTTTCATTAAATTATGAGGAGGGCTGGCATTCTGCAATCAAATGAAGCGTTAAATCAGAAATGCATCCAGGGTGCATTAAGTTTGGTAATTGGGAAGTTAAACTATAATTGTTGTAATTCCTTGATGCCTTCAGCCCTCACATGGATGAGCCATCAGGTTGTTATATTCCAGTCCCTCGTGTCTCTTATCGTCTCCGCCGTTCCCCAGCGCCTTTTGACCTCCATTAGATGGGCGCGGAGGACAGAGTTGAGAGATTCCTGCTGTACATGTCCATTTGTCATCTCGTCCCATTATACCACAATCAGCAGTGGCGTTTTGTTTACTCCGCGTCTCCTTCGGAGGCACCAGGGGTCCATTTGTATTTAAATTGTCCTCCTTACAGCTAAATTAACAAGTTTCCACTATGATTAGACCTCTGCTGTCATACAAAGGAAATTATATTTGATAGTGATGAATTGAGAAAAGTGTTTTCATTTTTGGCCGGTCAATATAAACAGACAGCGCGCTGTCAGCAGGAAACTGGGGCTGATTATGTAAACAGGCCAGACATTGAGTCGTGGCGGTCTGTGTATGTGTGTGTGTTAGTGTGAATATCCACACCATTAAATACATTTCTTATCTGAAAGATGACTGATGAATTTCAAACTCAGGTATTATTCATCTAACCTAATCTTTTAAAACACATCATAAACATCTGGTACGGCTTCGTGCCTGTGGTGTGACAGTACTGCACTTTTTAAATGGGTGGTTCAATGGTATTTCATGCATTCTGACTTAGTAACACAATTTAAAGGTGCAGTGTGTAATTTTTATGAGGGTCTCTTGACAGAAATGAAAATAATATACAAAACTATGATATCAGTGGTGTATAAAGACCTTTCATAATGAACCGTTATGTTTTTATTACTTTAGAATGAGACTTTTTTATCTACATACACAGAGGGCCCCCTAACATGGAAGGTGCCATTTTGTGCCGCCATGTTTTTGCAGAAGCCCTTAACGGACAAACTTTTTTACTAAGTTGTCTCCGACGATAACATGTTTGTCCGGTGGCGGCTACCGTAGCTTCTCTGGGGGTTTTAAAAGCGAGGGAGAGCAGTAAACTGAGCCATTGGTTGCAATTTGCAACCTCACCAGATGCCGCTAAAATTTACACACTGCACCTTTAAGAGTTGTTTCCTCATGCTAAACATAGGTAAAGTGTCATAAAAGCAGTTGGACGTGTTACAGAGTACTTCTTTGCCGAATGCACTTTGGCAGGGTTCGTACAATCGGATTCGGGAGTTTCTATACGCATCACTTATTTTTATGGGCACTTCCCCGGAAAACCCCGCCCACCCATCAATCAGCGGGAGACGCTAGAACTTACAAACATCACTTCACGCGACAGCTTTCTTTATTATCAAGTCTCAACAATGGCATGAATCAAAAAGTGTGTTTTTGTATGTAAGTAGAAGACAGCCAGCATTATGGAAACAATGGATATAGTTTGTTTATCTGGGGTAGCAGTGGAGTTTTGCGCGTGTGTTTGTTTAACGCTGGATTTCTCCTGAGTTGCATGCGATAAGTAAGACTTTTGTGTTATTTTGGAAAAAGGTGAGTTAATGCATACAGTACTATATAAACGACACGAACATGTAGTGAATAATAAGTTAAACAGTGTTGTATAGTGTTGCATGACTCGTACTCACTCCTCCCACGGTAGTAACTCCTCCTTCTTAATTTTTTCATACGTTATCGGAAAGAATCGTTAAAGCTTATCTGCCTTTTATTTATCTGATTAAACTGAAGACTCTTCTGAGATATAAAGGATGTAAAACTACTCTATAGGTACTTCAGATTAACATCAGAAATGCAGAAACAGCTTGTGTTATGGGAGCTTTAAATAAATAGGTTCATCCTGGTAAATAGTGTTAGTGTGAAGACATTATTCTAACAGGCAACCCATAGGCCAGTTAGGGAACATAAGCGGGTATCATTTAGAGATAAAATGGGCACACTGAGGTATTTGTAGATTATGTATTTGTTTATCCTGATCTTCTGTTGGCTGCTTTGGTGAGCAATAATGAAGATGAGGATCCATAAATGCACAGTCTAAGGCAAATAAATAAGTAATTTCGATCCAAAAATGCACCATTTGCCATTATTGACTTACCTATTCTTTTCAAGCTCATGTGGTGTTGTTTATTTTGTTGAGCAAAGGGAGAATTTTAAATTCGAACATTTCCATATAACAACTGTTCATAGTGACCAGCATCCAAAACCACCAATAGTGTACTGTATATGTTTTTCATATTACTCTTCTAAAGTGGTGCAGTGGCTTTGTGTTGTTAACAAAGCAAATTATTTTCTGATATACTGTACTTTAAATGCTGCTTTTGTTGTCCATTTTTGTCTTTTTTTGTGGTTTGAAAAAAAATTTGGATTCAAAATAACGTAATGGCTAAAATACGCATTTGTCTCATTAATATTTATTCATTAGAAATCTTGGTATTAAGTGTGTAGGTAGTGTCCTTCGAGTTTCGATGATCCTGATATTCTGTATACATTTTTCAATTCATTTTTATTTCTACAGTGGTTTTATTTACTTTTCATTGTCGAAAAGTAGCTATCCAGAAAATACATTTTAGAGATAACAGTAGAGAAAACCATAGATATGTATAAAGGCTAGATGTCTCGCCCGGGCTGCTGGCCAATTGAGTGGAACATCCGTATTTGGCGGCTATCTTACCACAGGCAACTCGCTCACTCGTAGCATTGAGTTTTAATGGTGCAGGTACTTTTAAATGACCATAACGTGCTTAATTTTCTACGTGGATTTTCAAACGTGTTGGTTTGTTATAAACATCAAAGATGTACCTATGACACTGCATACTTATACAAAAAAAATTCATGAAACCTGTTTAAGCATCCAGAATTATAGCCACGTTGATAAAGTTTGTAAGAAACCAAACCGTTTGAAAATTGGTAGAAAATTGAGCAAGTTATGGTCATTTAAAAGTACCCGTACCATTAAAACTCAATGCTACGAGTGAGCGAGCTGCCTGTGGTAAGATGGCCGCCAGTAACACATCTAGCCTTTATACATATCTATGGAGAAAAAACTGTATAGAAATATGGGAAAAGAAATGATAAACACAGGAAGGTTAAAACATACATATTCATTGAACATAAACTCAGTAGA
Source organism: Paramisgurnus dabryanus (assembly GCF_030506205.2). Taxonomy (NCBI): domain Eukaryota; kingdom Metazoa; phylum Chordata; class Actinopteri; order Cypriniformes; family Cobitidae; genus Paramisgurnus; species Paramisgurnus dabryanus. The sequence continues at coordinate 18,655,520 of NC_133358.1, read as the reverse complement.
TCCTAGGCTGTTGTATTCTTGTCTTTTTGACTGTAGATCTCTTTTAGGACATAAAGATTTTATAGCCGTATGTAATGTTGGAAACCACAATGGCCAACCCTCAGTATGATTTACAAGATAGTCTTTGGAGCGAAGGCTGGGAGGATGGGTTGACTGAAGACTTCTACACTCATCTATTTCTGTATTTTTTCCAAAGAAAAATCGCACTTGCAATTGTTTTCTCTTTAACTCTACCACTAACCGCTGGTGTAAAGCAAAAGCAGTCACATCTAAATTTACAGCTTAGTCAACTTTTCTCACATCTCAGAATAATGAAGCTCAAAGTCTGATTGGATCAAAGTGACATAATGTTTTCAGGATATAAGCAGTTTGAGCAGTTAATAATATTAACTGTAATAAAGATGCATCAGTGCTCAGCAATAAGGATTATTTTCCCGGCACACAAACTTAAACATAGCATTATACAAAAATATTTATGTCTTGTTTAAAATGGATTCTTTGCAAAAATCAGACAGGTTTATATTTTGAGCTGCATTATGTAATGGCTGTAAAATGTACATTAATATTGTAATGCCATTATGGTAATAAAAATGTTTTGCATACAGTAGAAGACACTTCAACCCACTCTAAGAGACTCACTTACTTACTTAAACTTTATTGTCCTTAAAAGCAATTCTTTGTGTGACTGTTCTTCAATTATAATGTAGAAAAACAACTGAAAATCATTTCCCAGTAAATTTCATCATTGCAAAATTTTACCCCATATAATTTTATACCCCACTATATAATTTTTTTCCTGCTGCAGTAGAGGCACTTATTTAGTAAAAGCATTTGTGGGTCGTATTTATGAGGGGATGGACCAACAACCTTAAATAGTGGGTATGAGGATAGGTTGCATTCTAACCAATGTTTTTATGTTTGAATAGATACCTTGGTTGAATATTTTAGTATCCTTAATATCCTTACTTAACTCTAAGTTAAAACAGCTTTTAGTGACTAGAATAATGTTAACTGGCCTTGAAAATGATTTGAGTGCTATGATAGAAAATGATAGTAAACTATAACACTGCATAATTCATTAATAACTGCTTTATGTTGCTATCAGAATGAATGGCTTCTGTTATTAGTGAATTAATCATGTTTATTTTGCTGTTAACCTTTGGTTTGTGTGCTTGTCTGCATAAGGGTAATACTTTAACCCTCAATATTGTGCTCTTATGTGCGTGTTGGTCTTTGTATGGAGTATATAAAGATAAATTATTTCGGATAAATGTCCCATCTGAATAATAGGAGCATGCCTATGCCGCACAATTTAAAGAAAAATAAACCCACATTAAAATGCAGATGCTCCTTAGTGGTCCTAAAATTATTATTAGGCCCACTCTTAAACTGAACTTGTCGCCGTTTGGTTTACGTCTACATGAACCCAACCATTCGTTCTTTGACCGCCAGACTATTCATACTGAGACAAAATGCAGAGAATGAGCTAAAATGCATAATGAGATGCAATATAAGGGGTTGAGTCAAAAACTTAGTCAAAGTGAGAAGAGATGTGCACAGCTCTAAAAAACTACAGTGATGCAAAATGTTTCTCTTGGTCAGAAATGGTTTAGCTGTGTGTATAATTATAGTTTGAACCGCGGGTGAAATTATAATGGTATGAACTTGGATATTTCTAAATGTCAGAGGAAATATTATGTATAAACACTCTCATAAGAGTCTCGCAATGAACGCTTATTTTTTCTGAATTATGTTTCTTATCGTTTATTTCTGTGGAATCACCCACAATAGCTTTTTAAAGTGTTTGGACACAAAAAATGTCTGAATATAACTTTTCAAACAAAACATGAAACAAAAAAAGGTGGTCCCAAGCTGTTTCTGGGGCAGTGCCCTTTAAAAAGGTCCTAACATGTACCATTTAGGTACAGATATGTATAAATTTGTTACCATTATGAAGGTTTGGGGTACTGATATGAACTCTTTGGTACCAATATGTATTTCTGAGGTACTAATCTAAACTCTTTAGGTGCAAATGCATACTTTTTGAAGGGGTACCGCCCCAGTGCTAGGGACCTTTTTTGACTGTGTAGTACACTTTACTAAACTTTACAGGAACTGACAGTTGCTTTAATAAAGTATTTGCCTATTTAATGTATTGATAGCTATTCATTCAATGGTGGTCTACTGTACAGTAAGTGTTCAAATTTTGGAGCCACTATATGTATTGGTCTTTAAAATAATGTCTGTGAGAATGTAAGTTATTTCTATGGGATAAAAAGCTCCATCACTATTACACACATGCTTTTCCTTGTTCTTAACAATTCCGGGGAAGTTGTGAATCTTCACAAGCTGTGAAATTTTGCTATCGCCATTTACATGACACCAATAATCTGATATTTGCACTTGGAATGACAGAAAGACTCTGATTAAACTTCATTTCCCAAAACAGACCCATGTATTTTCTTTCAGGTCACATTGTTCGGGTGCAACCTTCAGCAAATGTTAACTAGATCTGAGCTGTTTGTTTTGTTGTGCAGCGAACCTAAGTAGAGAGGAGTCAATAGTACATGTTCTATTGGATGCACCTTTTCATTGGTACTATGCAAATACATTTAGCATTTCTAAAATGCCCTTTTCCCACATGGGACACAATGATAGTTGCTGAAGTTTAATTAGGGAAGGGATCCTCAGGGGCGTGGCAAATTCACCTTTTCTGTCAGTTGTGTGAAGGAAAGTCTCTGGTGTTGTTTGCTGCTAAGTATGACAGAACTTTAGATCCAACAAATAATAAAATCAAATTCCTCTTAAATGAAATGAGGTTTTCAAATCTCACGTCTAATTTTTGAAATCCACATTTTTTTGGAGCCTTTGCAGAGGGAAATTAATTGTTTTTTTAATGCTTTGGAGATAATGAATTGCCAGTAATGTTAAATAAACATCGTCTAACCCAGGGGTTTTCAAACTTTTTGTGTGTGAGGACTATTTGTAATCAAGAATTTTCGCGGACCACCTCATAATACTTATTATAAAATATGTCTACACAAAGTCCTGAATTAATCTGCACATCTAAATAGTCTTACTAGCACTAAAACTATAACTGGTCATCACAGTACAACAGGTTTCTTAACCTTATATCATAATTATTTATATACATATTCTTAGTGTTGGGAAAGTTCACTTTCTACATGAACTAGTTCAGTTCCAGCCCAGTCTCACGAAATTTCGTTATATAGTCACGTATTTTTTTTATTCTTTTTTCGTGCTATTATCACGAAATTTCGTGTTTTTTCGTGATCGTATAACGAATTCCTGTTTTCGTGTGATTATCACGTATTGGTTACTCAACTGTTTTGTCCTATTTTCTTACCATTGTCGCTTCGGTTTAGGGTTAGATTTACATAAAATGACATCCCTAACCAAACCCAACTCTAACCCCAACGCCAGGGGACATATAAAAAAATAAATCAGAAAAAATAGTATAAACCAATATATAAAGTGACATTCTAATGCAAGCACCAAATCTAACCCTAAACCGAAGCGACAATGGTTTGAAAATAGGAAAAAACAGTTGAGTAACCAATACGTGATAATCACACGAAAACAGGAATTCGTTATACGATCACGAAAAAACACGAAATTTCGTGATAATAGCACGAAAAAAGAATCAAAAAAATACGTGACTATATCACGAAACTTTGTGAGACTGGGTAGTTCAGTTCATAGTTCATATCCAAAAATGAACTAATTTATAGTTATTTTTTCCCACATTATTTTTTTTAAATGATTGCCATTATAGCCCATATAGAACCACAGACAGCAATTATTTGATCAGTTTTAACACTGAAGCTAAATGCAGATTTCATCTTCATGTCCAACTTTAAATCCTTATCCAACCAGGGTTTACATTAGCATTGACTGTCTTTTAATTTTTGTATTTGCTTACACATACCTTGAAAGGCTAGCTGTGTGGGGGTTGACCCCGGGCGAGAAGCGCTGCGAGGCATTGCGTGTATGACAACTCGGTTAAACTGAGAGAGCGTGCCGTTCACAGGCACCAGAATGAATGAGTTCACAGTAACGTTTATTAGGCAGCAGTACACGTTCGCCCAAAATATGAACGAGTTTGTATATTAAAATATACATATTCTTATTTTGCCTTTTCACGGACCACAGTTTGGGAATGGCCGGTCTAACCTGTACAGTATATAAACTTAAAATAAACCATGGGTGCCGGAACCATTATATGTGGGTGGGACAAGACTCACCTACTTTTTTAAGACTTTTCCAATGATATTGGACCCACTCACTTTTTGTCTAATTTAGCTTATATGTCTCTTTACTTGTCAGAGCGCCATAAGGCGAATCCCTTTCACCAGAGGAATGCCTTAATAAAGTTTTAGCTACAGCCTTAACTTCCACGCTGCTGCTTCCTCAAATCCATTCCGCTTGGCTCATCCATATAAATTACTCCATTTTGCTACTTTCGCCAATTGTACTCCCGTGACACAACAAGAAAAGAAAAGCTTTTAGGCTAAAAAAGCAATTGTTTAATTAAAGGCACCACAATACAAAAAACAAGGCATCTACTCCAGTAAATGCTTTGAACCCACCCACATATATATTTTTTGGCTTAAAATAAACATAAACTTACCCCATAGGTGGGGTTTCTTTTTAACAGTCAGGGGGTTAGTTGTAACACTTGCTAAAAATTAAGTTTGCAGGCAAATATTTCAATACTATTTTGTCTATATACTTGAAGTGGATATTGTTTATCTGTCTATAATAGACAGGTATCCACACTGTATTCATTCAACCAGCCCTTTTCTAACATTTTTTTATATGTGACCCAGTCTGTAATAATCATGCTACAGTTTCAAAATCAAATTTTGAGATAATGAGCATCAAAGTCTGATTTTAGACATTCATTTCATAATGATTTTAATCTTTGATGTGAGTTTATTTAATCAATATTAAAGATATGAACAAAAATAAATTTGACACACGATTTTTGATAAGACAGGCACATTTATTTTGTTGGCAGCCAGCAATCATTTGTGTGGCCTATTTAAATAAAACAACGGCAAGAATTACGCGTTAACAGTTTTCATATCGTAAGTGCTGAGGGGTTAGTTGTAACACAGCGTTACAATGAACCCCGCTGAGTCAAAATATTTTCAAGCCCACCAAGAAAGTTGCTAAGAGCTGCAGATATATTTCAAAACGATGCTATGTTTTAGTCAACAAGACACTGATTAATATGACATAGCATTGGATTTGGTATCTTACACACCCAACTTAGAAACCGAAAAAACATATGATGAAAAATTTTCTCGTTCATCAATAACTCTCTGGAAAAACATTATACATTTCCAATAATTTGCGGGAGATCGTCTTTTGGCAGCGTGAAAAAATACCGGAAAAATAAAACGCTCAACCTTGTGCAACAATGTAAACAGTCCGTGTTACACCTAACCCTGTGTTCGTTTTATATATAATTATTATAAATACTAAATAATTAGCTCATGAAAGAAATTCCCATGTTCAAAAGGAGTAGGAAGAAGTTCATAAACAAACTTTTCTAATCCCACCCCCTTTCTCTCCTTTTATCAGTTAGATAAATACCAAACAATTCAACACAATTCTTCTTTACATACACGTACACCTCATATCTACCTACAGCTCATATACACAAACATACACAGGCCGCAGGATAGGATGGATAGATAGACAGACAGACAGACAGACAGATTGACAGACAGACAGACAGACGGACGGATGGACGGGAAGACAGACAGACAGTTAGATTCTATTCTTTGAAACTCTTAAAGACTCCTTTGAACTCATTTGTTCTTAGTGTATTCTCAGTGCTGTCTAGAAAAAACAATTGAGATGAACACTATCATATTTGTTATTTTTCTTCGCTTTACAATTTAACCACTGGGAATATTTTCAAGACATATTTTCTATGTTTTGTCAGCAGAAATCCTAGATACCTGATGTATGAAATGAAACTGGGGACTGATCTGCTATCCCTGAACTACAATCCTGTCAAATTAAATATGCCGTCTCCTCTTACTAAAGTCCATGGGTGTATTCTGTGTGATGTTAAACTATGCAAGGTATCTCCACATTTCCTTCTGTTAAGTTGATACGAGCTGCATTGATGTTACAATTAAGGACATGATGTTTGAAGTCTCATTTGCATGCTTGCTGTACAGTATCAGATTTAAGATATATCACTCTCTGATATGAGCATATTAGATGCCTGAAGGGTTCTGTGGCTCCTTATATGGAGATCTGCATGTCTTACTGTGAGTTAATGATCAGGCAACAAACTAACATCTTCATCCAATCATTTACTCCGTGAAAAACACATTATCATTTGCATATATTAATGCATCATTAAATTCAATAATGTTGTCGTATGTTTTATTGACAACATCGTATGTCATTACTCAACCTGCTTTGGTGCACAAGTGGAACGTCTTAAATTGTCATGCCCGGTTTTAATATTGAAGTAAATGAAAAATTAGTCGGGTGATGGATATTAGACAGTCAAGCTATCACTCTTTTTCCAAACTCAAATATCAGGCAAAACACCTGAGTATCACGCTGCCCACGGTTAGGTGACAGACGTCTGCACCGTTATGTCTGTGAGCAGAAATTAAAATTTTGTCATGACAATAGGATGGACTTTACTCAGGATGCATTCAGTCTCCCATGGCAGCAATAGCAGAGTCCAAGAGGAAGGCGCAGCTAATTGCGCTGGGCAGTCATGCCACAGTTTGCCTCATGTGCTCCAGATGGTTCAGGACAACACAAGCTGCTTCATTATCAACATGGTCAGTCCTGCTTGTGGCTGCTGGCATGAGGGATTCATGGTTCACTTATGGTTTAAATTAGGAGCGCATTCCGGAAAAATAGCGGCTACCTTTTTCATCTCCGTCTCTGATGAAAGTCCAGTTTTTCATTCATTGTCCGTCTGGATAGCGATTCATTGCATAGCATTCATTTGTCAGAATATGTGCTGTAAAGTTTTGTGGTTGAGTGATTTTTAAACACCAATAGGAATAACTACTGCATAGTGCAGGGTGGCCAAAGGTTAATATTGTGCAAATGTTTTCAAACTTTTTCTCGTTATGTACCTTTATTTAGTTTTTTAAAGAAAATCTATCCTTTTCCATGCATTGGCACCTGAAGCACAATATATTCTGATATATATTCATATGGTGGCTGTTTCTCCCATCAGTATTGAGAAGAATCAAAGGCACTTTAGCAAGACTCCGCTTTCTCTGCTTTGAAAACAACATTTCCATCCTGTAGAGTCAGGTGATAAAAATGAATTTTGCCAGTTTTTTCACGTTCTTGAAAAATTTAGGTTGACACGCTAGCATTTTTTGTGCATCTGTAGACATCTTCACATCCTGTCGGCATCCCATCATGATCCAGAGTTCCTGAGAGATGCAAAATGCTCTACAACTGTGTGATCTTAGAAAGCCTGTTCTGTTTTTAGCTTTTACATCCACGCTTTTCGCATACTTTAAAATATTTAAATGAAATGCTGCATTGGGTTTTTTGTAGCCTTGAACAGCAGGTCAAATGCTTGCTTTATTTTTAAAAGAGATATTTGGGGCTGTTACAAATTTTAACATTTTCTCGTCGTGTTTCATCATTTCAACATGTAGATGTTGCAATAGACCACTTTTTAATGCAATATATTCTTCAGTGGTAAAGGTCTTATTACCAGTTCACTTAGGATATTTAAGATACCTAAAATGAATGATGAAACATATAATGATGGTATTTAACAGCACAACAGGATTAATACATTTACAATGGGGAATTCTAACAACCAGGAAATTGTGTACATGTATTGCTTCCTAATAAACTTTGTCTGGCAGGGGTTTATCATCATCTGACCTCTAACATTCTGCCACGACTGAGCGATTTTTAATTCGGTGGCAATAAAGTAAAGTATACAGTAACTCTGAAAGATACTCTGAGAATCACACAAAGTTTGAATGATCTGTTAGGTCTCTCATTTGCTTAACACTCAGCCCATGACTCAGAGTAATGCATTCTCAGCTTCGACAAAACCTTCCCATATATGCATCCCACATCTATCAATCTTACTAAAGGCAACGTCAGAACAGAGTTACAGTACTGTAGCTCTCTTTGAGCAGTCTTGTGTATCCATGATTTATCTTTCTGACAATAATACTGTCTATTTGCCGAACGGCACAACACTAGGAAATGATAAACGATAACCCTTAACCCAACACAATTCAGAGTATTTGATAAGATAATAGGTCTACTTTTTGCTGTTCCAAAAAGTAAAAAAGTCTTATCAAGAGAAACACTTACTTTAATACACAGGCATAGGGAGTCTTTAAGAACCCAAAGCATCAGTTTCTTGGTAAAGAATGGTAAGATGTTCAGAAATGTTCAGAAAATACATCATAACATCTTATTTTATCTTTAAAGGAAAGCAACACCGTTTTTCAATATTTTACTATGTTCTTACCTCAACTTAGATGAATTAATACATACTCACTAAAAACAGTTGGGTTAAAAATAACCCAATAAATAACCCAATGGTGGGTTACTATAGCACCGACCCATTGTTGGGTTATTTTAACCCAATGCATTGGGTAGAAAGTTTTACCCAATTAGTTGGGTTATGAAATAACCAATTTGTTGGGTTATTTTTGCAATGCTGTTTTAACCCCATTATTATTATTATTATTATTATTTATTACTATTATTTGCTTTATAAATAAATAATTCAAAACTTACAAATACATTTATAATGCTTTAATTTCATTTAGTCATTTGCACCTGCATTTAAATGTATAAATACATACATGTATAGAAGCATAAATACATACACACATACATACATATATACTTACATAAATAAACAAAAACATAAGAACAAAACAAATCTACTCAATCTTATCCAACTAAAAACTGCTTAAAAGCATAGTTCACACATTTTGTCATCATTTTCTCCCTCTCATGTTGTTATAAACCTGTATAAGTCTTTACTTTGATAACCACAAAGGTATATTTCAAAGAATGTTTAAAAAATAAAACCGATCATGAGCCCCATTCATTTTCATAGTATTCTTTTTTCCTACTATGACAGTCAATGGGGCTCATGATCTGTTTGGTTTCAAACATTACTCAAAATATCTTCCTTTGTGGTCATCAGAACAAAAAAATGTGTACAGGTTTGTAACGACAGGAGAGGAAGAAAATTATGACAATTTTCATTTTTGGGGGAACTGTCCCTTTAAGCAGGTGACAGTGTGTTCAGGAAACATCACATGGTACAAAATGTATTGTGTGTTACAGAAACTACTTAACAGTAGTGAAAGGCTTGGGATACTCTGTATAAAATGTAAAAAAAAATATTAAAGCACATGTCAACTGCTGGTCTTGCTCCAGGGCCATGCCTCCCCACGATAACAAAGGCTTGTGATTAGTCGAATTCATCCCATAGGAGGACATGGGGTCTTCTTCGTCATACCTCCTCCTCCAAATACTGAATTATGTTTGTTTTCTGACCTTAAGACAGAATTTTCACAATGTAAATATGCACACATAAACAGGTTAAAAAAAACAAGTGTCATAAATGATACTTACAGGTTGCAAATTAATAAATGTTTGCTTTGCCTCTTGGTACTGTAGGAAGGCTGAACCATCTTGCTGGCCATTTTGTAAGGTTTTTAATGCAACATCTCCAAGAATGTCTACATTTAAAGAAAAGAATAATTAATTAAATCTCAAAGCAAACACATCTGGCACGCTGAATAAATACTCTACTTTGACAGTAGATGGCGCTGAATTGCAAATTCAACCGTTACCGGGGTTACAGTATTCACCTTATTCCGCCACGCCCCTTTTTAATTCTTCGCTCTTCCGCATTTTGTCAACCGACTTCCGCTGCTAATATGGCACAGTGCATTCGGTGGTTAGTTTGGTGGTTAGAAGATTGTTTGTAGTTCACTACAACTTTAGTGAAATGACAAATATCGCTACTGCTATAAATGTTTTAAATTAAGAGCACGGTTAAAACTTCATACGACGATTGGATAGTCTTATATTGTCCCATCAATCGTCTCGTGGTTAGACGATATGAAGCAGCCGCGGCAAGTAACCTATTGGACATATTTTATTAACTGTTACCTCGTCCTGTCAGGAGTTGATGGAGCAGCATTGAAAATTATTAAAAGTATGTCTACCAATATTTACACAGTGATTTCGTCTTTTTTATAGCAAATGTGCACCTTAGCCAGTCCAATAACCATTTCGTTTTTATGTGGTACCATGATAGAATTCATTTGCAAACTTGCCAACACTTATTCCTTCAAATCATGAGACTTAAATCCTTTTAAGTGGAATCTACAAAGCTCACATATGGTTTAAGAAATTCCTTACAGATAATAACTGATCACACTGTAAAGGTTTATATAACTGCATGGCAGGTTACATCTGATCACATAGTAAATGTTTAATATAACTGCATGACAGGTAACAGCTGATCACATTGTAAAGATTTAATATAAATGCACAACATCTGATCACACTGTAAATGTTTAATATCACTGCATGACATCTGATCACATATGAAGGTTTAATGTAACTTTACAACAGGTAAAGCAAGACCACCCTGCAATAAATTAAGACACAGCTTTATCGGATTCATCAGGAGCTGATCCCAAGCGTATATCTGGAAGCTGTTGGTGTATGTACTGGTAAAGTGCTTGGCGACTGTGTAATGGATGCAATATCAACCCTGTGTAAAGCTGAACCAAAGATGGTTGTTTCTCAGTAGAGTTATGTACATTTGTGCCAGCTCAACACATTGAAGCAGTTTCTCGGACAGGGTTTACAGGACTAGGCCTTAATTATATTAGGACATTTTAGTTTTTACAAACAAATCCTACAAAAAAACAAGACTGGTGCGCATCTTGTGACAAAACAATGGCACTCATATATGTTGAGGTATGTCAGTAAAAGGTGTTTTTAAATTATTGTAGCTCAAATATGCATTTTAGCCTGGGACCAGGATAAGCCCTGTCCGGGAAACCGCACCATTGTTTTCCCATATCAGATGTATGTTGCTTCAGGTTGAGTTGTGATTTTGTAGTTGTGTTCAGAGACGGATAGATGCTCCCATTGTGTTTCTGCATCACAGTTTAGGAACATGTTGATTGTATCATCCTCACAGTTGTCCATTGCATCACTACACATCAATGCATCTGTGAAAATAATATAACCATAAACAGTTTTATATTAGTATTTAAAATAAACTTGCATCATGAGAATTAATATATAAATGGCACCCATACTTAAACAGAACAGTGTGTAAGAGAGAGATGCATTAAAAAGAGACAGAAACATTATACACACAACCTTTAACTTCAGTGTTAAATAATACGTTGTTTAAAAGGTCATTATCAATATCTGAATGAGAAATGAACTGACATTCTAGCATCTGAAATCTCAGTAACTTGTAGGAATCACATGGGCTACTGTAAGAATGCAATGTACTATAATATACTGTTGTACTATCGTAAATATAAAAATATAGGTGGACAATTAAAACCATTCAAATAGTTGCATTTTATAAACTAACGTTACTGATCTTAAGTGTATTTGTAGAACGGACATCACAAATCTAATTTTAGGCGAACGAGCACAAAGTTAGCTAAGATAGCTTACCTGAAACTGGCCACCTTTCCAACACCAGGCGTGGTTTAAAGTTACCGGAACATCGTAGTCGAACCATTACTTGGGATAAGGGTGTTCCTCAGTTGGCTTAAAATTGGTAAGAAAGAAACATAAAGGCGCTCGAGTGAGCTTTTTAAGCTTAACACGTCGCCTTCAGTCACTGCCTCAGCTGCTCATCGTCTATGCGGCCGGAAGAACGTTGACAAAATGAGCGCAATGGCGCCGCCCTTGTTGTCGTGAAAAATAAGGTGAATACAGTAGTAGACGTGCAGCGCTTTATCAGGGATTATACTGAAGTAAGACGACAATAAAATGCCATCGAGTCATTTCTTAAGACATTTACATTCAGAATCACATTTATATTACAGCTCTGTGTCTATAACACAGACCGGCTAAAAAAATATTTGGAGCAAAAAACAGCCGGTTGCATCCCTTACAAAAGTTAAAAAACGTTTTTTACTACACTTTAAACAAAATAACATTGTCTGTTACAGAAAGCATGGTTAAAGCAATATGACAATCAATACGCCATGAAACTAACGTTATACTACTAAAAGAAGAAATGATTCATTTTCGTAAGGGCTCATGCTGTTGGTGCTGTTTAGTATTAAAATAAATTGCGATGTCTCTCTACGTTTATGATTGCTTAAAAACGCGTTTGGCATCGATAACAGTTAATGAATGGAACAGGTGTAACGGACAAAAACTAGACAACAGCGTTTTTGTACACTTATTTAAACGTGACTGATAGTTTACTGTGTGTTAGAGCTTAAAGACACTTTGTAGCAAAATAAAACATTACACAGAGATATATATATTAAAACGTACCTCTCGTGTCTGTCCGCACTCAGCAGTGGCACCGGTCAACCGTTGAAATTCAAAATGGGTGACGTGAGCCCGATTTTAACCCAACTCTCTGGGTTGTTATGGAAATAACCCAATACAAGCTAGGAATAACCCAACAGAACAACCCAATACGTTTAACCCACCTATTGGGTAAAACAAATAACCCAACGGTTTTTAGAGTGTACCTATCATTTTTCAATGCATGCACTTTTAATCTTTGTACAGCGCTTCTTGAATGTGTTAGCATTTAGCCTAGATCCATTCATTCCTTTGGATCCAAACAAAAGCTGTTTCTCATACACAGTTTAGATTAAGCCAGGGTTATCCCTTAGTTATATTAGGTCATTAAAGGGGATATACCATGAAAATGTGACTTTTTCCATGTTTTAGTGTTATAATTGGGTCCCCAGTGCTTTTATCAACCTAGAAAAAGTGAATAAGATCAACCCAGTAACTTAGTTTTGGTAAACCATTCTCTGCAAGCATTTGAAAAAATAGGTCATTGAAATTTGGCTCCCCTGGTCATGTCAAAAGGGGATAATACCGCCCCTTAATCTGCACTATCCAACCACGGCCCTTTAGCAGAGATCAGCTCATTCGCATGTTAAAGGACACACCCAAAAACGGCACATTTTTGCACACACCTACAAAGTGACAATTTTAACATGTTCTAATAAATGATCTATGATATTTTGAGCTAAAACTTCACTTAAATACTCTGGGACACCAAAGATTTATTTGACATCTTAAAAAATTTATGTGAAATGTCCCCTTTAAAGTATTTTTTAAAGTAGTTTTTATTACCTTAGAATGAGCCATTTTGATCTACATCCACTGCGGTCCCCTTACAATGGAAGTCCCCATTCTGTGCCATCATGTTTCTTCAGTAGCCCTAAACGGACAAACTGTTTTATTATTTTATAGACGTCTTAGATTAAATTTTCACAGACAGCCCAAATTTTGCCTGTGGACGGCTATTAGACGTCCTTTAAAAGCAAAGATGCTTGCTGGGTGTACACAGTATGTAAGCAAGTACATAAGTAGTGGTAATTATATTTCTTAAAAATAAAGAAGTTTAGTTTTAAAGTATTTAAGTAATGCATTACACACAACACCGGCTGTTATTCACGACATTTTTTACGAAACAAAACTCAAATAAAATGTTCTCTTGTAACACTGACTGTATGAAAGTAAAAGTGTGAAACAGCTCAAAAAGACTACACATGTCTGCACCGAACAAATGACTATCTGACTCCCTGCGTATTTCAAACAGGTCTGTGTGCCTCCACACTTACCCCAGGATATAAAGTGCTGAGAGAAAAGAAACGTTCGGTTTGATGGGAAGAAATTGCTCCAGCAATCTTATGTTTTACTGAAGATTGTATGTTGAAGTACATCTTTAGCTTATTAGCTTACCAAACTACTCCGGTGTATGCGCACATTTTCGGGTGTATGCCTGTTTGATTTCCACTGCAAACATGTGAGGAGAATAGATACTGCACTTTGTGAAATGTGTTTGTGCAACACATTGTAAGTCAAAGTAAATTCACTTTCCTGGACAATTTGTATGGTGGGCTGCTTTCATATTTCTTCAATATGTTTCACAGATGCACATACTTCATCTCTCTCTCAAACACACATATTATGTGCAGACACACACACACACACACAAACACACACACACACACTTTCAATCTTCATCTCATACACACGTGTGGACACAAACGCACACTCATGCCAAGGATCTCATTTGTCAAATCCATCTGCCACCTGTAATGCACATTGTTGCAACTGTAAAGCAAAAGTATTTTGCCAAACACTTCTCAGCTGGAAATCACAGCGGCAACAAAATATAGGACCAGGAAAAAGATTCAAAAACATGATGTTTGACCAGTAGGCTCTCTTTAGTAGGTTTATGAAAATGCCATTGAATTCCTTACATTTTTGATGCAATTTTACTGTAATAAAAAACGATCAGTTGTCAGGTGTATAGCAGAAAACACTTTTATCCAAAGCAACAAGGTATACATTTTCATCAGCATGTGTATTCCCTGGGTTTGAACCCATTACCTTTTTTCCTGCTGACACAATGCTCTGCCACTGACCTATACAGGACCTTTATTCATAAATCCAGAAAAAAAAGAGGTTTTATGATAAATCTGAGTTGCTAATCTGACATCCATTGGTGAAAAGTGAAGCCGCCAGTGTCCCGATATGGCACTGACATCTTGGGTCGTGAGTCTGCACAGTAGCGATTTCGGGACCAGTCCTGCGCAATAGAGAGCAGGAAGAAAAAGCCGCAAAATCAAGGCCCCGCCCTCGCAGAATGCGCATATCACAGCTGTCAATCATGATGTCACTCCACCGTTTTATAGCATTAAATAACTAACAAAAAAAAAAACTTATTTGAAAAACAAACACTTAAATTTACATCAGCGTGATAAAAACTACTAGTAAATCACTGAAACCAGCTTCGGAAAAAAAGATATTTGAAGTGTAATTAAATTGTTTAGTTGTAGTCTCAAGTCCCATTGAATAACATGGGGGAGGCGGGGTTTATGACCTATACTAGGACCAGTCACTGGGGGGTGATCGAGACTGGCTTTTGGCTTCACTTTTCAGGGCTTGTGCGGCACAATTGGTTTGCATCACATGACCCACATATTTTACAAATTCTGTTCCTGGATTCTGTTTGATGAATGCAGTGTTTATGATATGACACTTCAGCTAAGTGAAACCGGCATACCGAAAACTTCTGGATGGCAAGTACCACTAGTGTACTGCAGCTATTTACCCCTCCCTATTACTTTGCTGATCTTCACTCAAGCCGCTGATGCATTATGGACATTGAGCCTGACCCCTCACTGTCCGAGTGATCATTTCCAATACAGGTTTGCTATGGCAGCAGACGGATTGACATTGCAGTCACAGGTCAACGGGTCCTGTGATGTGGAAAATGTTGGATAGTTTATACCTTTTCCCAGAGAGAGAGAGCGAGATAGAGAGAGAAAGGCAGCGCTGCGTGAATGGGTGTCTCATTCGTGTCATGATGGTGAGTGGGCGATGGGATGAGCGACAGATGGTGGTGATGCTCGGTGTTGTAAGGAGAGCAGCTCTGGTTTGCCTGTGTCACTGATCACACCACGGCTCTCTGACCTATTCAGTCTGTAATAATGGCTTGCTGCCATTTTATAGATCGACTATAACAGACCTGCATGTGGAAGTATTGATTAATGCCTTTGACCCTGTTTGAAAAACCTATGTGCAATTGTTTTCACATTTCAATTTCTTTACAGTTCTTAATGATGCAAACAAAGGTTTCCCTAACACGGTCACTGGGCCATACCCTTTCAAAAAGTACACATTTGTACTTAGAGTTCATATTAGTTCCTCAAAGGTATTCACAGTATTGGAACCAAATATATACATATCTGTACCTAATGGACCTTTTTAAAGAGTACCGCCCCAGTGACAGTTGGGGTATACATTTTGACAATTTTTTCAAACAGTGAACCAGGAAAATTATCAACTTTGTCTTAACTTAATCCTTTTTAATACAGCGGGGAAAATAAGTATTTGACACATCAGCATTTTTTTCAGTAAAGGGATTTCTAAGTGGGCTATTGACACAAAATTTCCACCAGATGTAGCTATCAAGCCAAGTATTGAATTCATAAAAATAAGAACATTTAAGTATACAAGTTGAGTCATAATAAATAAAGTGAAATGACACAGGGAATAAGTATTGAACACGCATTATTTAATACTTTGTAGGAAAGCCTTTGTTGGTGATTACAGCTACTAGACGCCTCTTGTATGGAGAGACCAGTCGTCTGCATTGCTTAGGAGTGATTCTGGCCCATTCTTCCACACAAATGGTCTTTAAATCTTGGTTCCTTTGGCCTCTTTTATGAACATTGATCTTAAGTTCTCTCCACAGATTTTCTATGGGTTAGGTCAGGTGATTGAGAGTGAAATCTAAAGCTACAAAAATGTACAGTATGTGGAAAATAACGTGTTTTTTAACCGTAAACCACACAAACACATTTTATTATAACAAATACACAAAATAATGTTGTTTTTAGCAATTAAATAAGTGGTCTTTAATTCAAAATAGTGGATAACAAAGTTAAAAATTCAATGTATCCAAACAGAATCACTTTAGCCTCAGAGCGACAGCATGCCCAAACCTTCACTAAAACAGATTTGCATTGTTACGTCCTTTGGCTCAGTCTTCAGAGAATTTGATGAGGCTCGTAAAAGATTTTGAATATATTGCTCATGCAGATTTGAAACCTCATGCATTCATGCAGCTGTACCAGCAAGTAAGAGGAGTCTGTGCTGCATGAACACACCTGGGAGTTTGAGTCTGTGTCCACGCACAGTCAAAGAGAAAGAAAGCTTTTCTCAAGAGCGCCTGTCTTCTAAGTATGCAAAACGGTTGTCATTCAAAACAGATTGCAGTCCCCATTTGATTGATGGCTGCAGTTATGATGTTGATTTGTTCATTCAAAAAAGTGTACTGTAAGACAAATCTGTATGAAATTTCAAGTGCCTTTAATTCTGTTTTTTGCACTTAAGATCAATGACCTATCGCAAGGTTATTGTATGTGCCCCAGATAAGCTGTGCTGATAAAATTAAAACCATTGCTTTGTTTTGTTTGTGTTCTGTTTCTTGGTTTTTCCATAGCATTGGATTTGGTATCTTACACACTCAGCTTAGAAACCAAAAATGTTGAAAAAATGTTCTTACATGCCACCAAAACACTCGTTCATCAATAACTCTCTGGAAAACATTATACATTTCCAATAATTTGTGGGAGATCGTCTTTTGGCAATGTGAAAAATACCGGAAAAGCAAAATTTTCAACCTTGTGCAACAATGTAAACAGTCCGTGTTACAACTAACCCCACATTAGTTTTTGCCTCGCACACCACTAATAATAATATTGCTGTATCAAAGTCTATAAGCAATGGAAATGCAGATTGCACAGGTGCATTAGAATTTAAATGTCACACGCACCTACAGTATCACTCTTTAAAGCTGAAAGCGCCTTGATGAATCTGGACCACATCTGATTCCTTTAAGGATCCATTTATCTCTATGCTTTGGTCCCAGATCATTTTACTATGTACTTCATACAACTGAAAGATTGTAGTGTTATTGGCTCTGGGATGACTTTTACAGCAGTTTAATGGAGCTGGCCTCAGGCATGGCTGCCGGATAATGGGACCATAGAAACTTTGCTCTTTTGTGTGGTTCTCAGAGGAACCGGAGAGTGCCCTATCTTGTACTTTGGGTTCTTCCTGAGACGTGCCTTGAAGTCAGAACGCACTGTAATGTAAGACTTTAGATTGTGGTTAAAAGCTTTACATGGATATAAATTACTTAAACGAGGAAGCGTCTAGTGCCCTGCATGTTTATTAGCTGTTGATGGTTTGTATCTTCAAACTGGAAGGTTATGGGAAGGTTGACGGAGGATGAGGGCTGGCCTGTCGTGTAAGTGATATGGGAGGACACTTTGGGTCTGACATGACAGGATGAGTCCTGCAAGGTGCTTCATAAATCAGTAGCTTGCTGCTTTTGACATGATGATGCTTAGTAGTTGAATGTTTAGCACACAGCCCCCAGTAAGAGTGAAGAAAAATGATGCATTAAGTAAAGATGAGTACAAACAACACAACAAATAACTGAGAGTGACAGCAAATATGAATAACCCTGTTATTCGCTTATTCATTCCATGCGGCATTGCTGAAAACTTGAGGAGGACATCTGTTACCACAGTAAAGTAAGATATCAAAGTATTAGTAGCTATTTATGTCGATCTCAACAAGCAAATAAAGACAGAAGTGTTTTCACACTGTTCGTTTTTGATAGCACCTCTTCAGTGGTTATATTCGAGGCGTGTGATGGTTTGTTTGTCTGTTTCAACCGTACGCTGTATTATTATAATTTGACAGAAAGGTTCTCTCCCAGTCGTCTGGGAGTGTATATTTACTGCGAAAACAAATCTGGTTCACAAGTGTATATTTAAAATGTCTTACACCGCAACTTCATTAGCGTTATTACCGTCTAGGAGGAAAGCTAGGAAACTCTTGGAAAATCTAATAAGCGTAAAGCAATCTAAGTATTTGTTGTATGAAAACAGCACAACTCCCACAAACAGTATAATGAAAAGCCTTAGCACATTTTTAGGAATAAAATCACAGCTTTGTGTTTCATACAGTTCAATATGATTCATTTTCTTTTCTAAACAACATTTCTACTGCATTTCATCCACTTCACATTAAAAATCACGTGACATTTGCAGAAGTGTTATACATCCTGTCAGAGCAGGTGATGGGATGTAACGTGTTAAAATGAATATGGAGCGCTGAAGGAAAACTAATTTTCACTGCGGCTTTTGATGCTTCAGCGTCCACAGCGGTGCGGCATGTGTTATGATGGTGCATTTATCACACGTGGCGTCTTTACAAACCTCACAACAGATTATTACAATCTTTTCTGGTCTCTTTTTGATTAAGTGATACTGCCAGATTTTTGAGAGTTGTTTTTTATCACTATGATTTCCCAAAAATAAATTTAATCATAAACCTGTCATTCAAAAGTGAATTCGTTGTTTTAAGACAAACACTCGGTATAAAGCTTTTGAACTATGCATGAACCGAAGACTTCAGTGGAGCCAATGAATTAATGCCGAATTCATTGCAAAGATGAAGAGCATATGACATTCACAGATTTATAAGCCCTCATAAATTCTTTTAATGTCTTCAAGAAAGAAGTCCATTCTTGAGAGCATTTCAGATGAAAGACTTCAATCTTCTTTTTTTTTTTTTGAAGTAGGAGGTGGTATTCAAAGTCCGGTTGGAGGCGTGAGGTCAGAATAAATGCATTTTCTTGCTGCAAGCTGGCACAGACCATTTACCATCGCTGTAACCCAGAAGGCCTATACTTCATCTCAATAAGCAAGGTCTCTTCATTTCATTCTTTTCTGGAGCAGAGGGAAATAGCCGAGATGTCAGTCCAGAAAGAGGGTCATGATTCATATTGTCAGAAGTGTAGTGCTTGGCACATTACCCGACCAGAAAGCGTTTTTATCCTCAGGCGTTTACCCCATAACACCAAACTCAACCATCTCACTCCTTACAAGCTGGTTCCAATGACTATTTACCTCTTGGAAAGTCTCTGGCCTTTACCTTTACATGTCAAAGAGAGACAATAATCCTCATACTTTCTCCTTCTTGTCCAATGTCACCTTCATAGCCGTCATGAGTGATATGAACAGAAAGGACAATGTATTCAGTTGGGAATAAACTCTATCCCTTAGGATATAAAGTCCATCAGTCTAAAGCCTTTTTCTTATTACACCCAAATATTACTAATGTTTATGCATGACCTTGTGCGTCAAGGCTCTTTGTCTCCTGCTTGGGATAACTGAATATACGCCTCCAAAGTCACTCAATGCTATTGTGACAAGGTTATTCTCGGTAACAAGCTCCGAAAGGCGGATTGAAGATGTCCAGAGACAGTGGAATATAATTTCACCACAATCTTTAGCAGTATGGAAATGCCGTGTCCTTGCAGTAAAAGCGGGTGACTTGTAAGTCAGATAGAGAGGTGTTGTTGATGCTATTCCTGGATAATATTAGGTGTCTGCACCATTACTTTTATCACCTGTCTTCACTATGAATGTGTTAGCCTTGCATGTGCTGTAATGCACAGACTGTGCATCGGAGTGTCGAACGTGGTAGTCAACTGGCTTTACAAGTTGAAATGACACATATGCATGCACTAATAAGAAAACGACTAAATAAATTAGATTTTTACTGAGAGGAAAATTAGGTTTCGGAGGCGGGCGTGGGGAAATACGGTCCAAATTGAAATATGACAGGTTTACCTTACGGGAATGCTAGCTGTAGCTGTTTTCATGTTTTATTTTTTATTTTTTTACTTATTTAATCATTCTTTGTTGTTGTGTTATTTTTCATTTATTTCTTGAAGAGATTTGAGAAATTCAATTTAATAACATTTTATCCTTAATCTTGACAGTCATAAATAGCACATAGCGTGTTTGCACATACTTTTTGGTTAGATTCAGTTGAATGCAGTTTTCCTGTTCCAATTTGCGTTTTGTAATTTCGTGTAGTAGTTTAAAAGTTCCCAGTGACAAGCCTTCAGATTTTGTTTCACAAAACCAAGCTTCTAAATAAAACTTTCCATGTGGGAAAAGGTAGATTTCTTCACGCCAAGGCTGAGATCAGATCGAATTATATCAGTCGTGCTCCCTCCCCATGTGTTGACTGACAGCAGTCTACCGATGATTTCCATCTCAAGGTTACGATTTTGGTAGATTGGCAGATGTAACTACTATCAAAAAGCAGTGTTTTCTTTGTAAATGTTTGTTGTGATGCAGTGGAGCTGGAGAAGCTTATGAAACTGGTGATAAATTCCATTTTAGCCTTGTGCTTGCAACTGAAAGGGTTGAAACCGATGGGATTTGTGCCGGGCCAAGGCTTTGTCATGTTTGTATGTGATAACATGGTTAATGGGTGATGAGAGTTGTATGCTGTTTGGCAAGCAGAGTGTGAAACTTTGTCCGGTGATCTCCAGACTTCTTCCATTTAAATCAGTTTGTTCTGATTAGTTAGTTGTGTACGGAGTCTTTATAAAGGATTATTAAAGGATAATTCACCCAAAAATTAAAATTTTGTCATTGTTTACTCATTCTCATGTTGTTCTAAACTTGGATGAGTTTCTTTTTGATACATGATGGTAATTACACAGTTGGCGGCACATATTGACTACCATAGTAGGAAAAACAAATATTATGAAAGTTAGCACAGTAGTTGTGTGGTTAGTTACCATTATTTATCAAAATATGAAGAGCTGCATCTGACATTTTCTTGTAAATAAGCATTTTTTATCAGACTTTTTATCATGATTCTGCCTACAAACGGCTATTTCTGAATGGCCTGAGGCTGGGATTAAGCAGATTTGAAGGGAAAGTATTTGATAAGCATATAATACATGCAGGGAGCATTCAGTCAATATCATTTTCTCATTTTTACGGAGGTGGCGGTTCCTTGGGTTTGTGTTCAACAGAATATAGAAAGTTATACAGGTTTAGAACAACATGAGGGTGAGTACATGATTTTCATTTTTCTCTTTAAAGCACCTTTGTGTGACAAAGTAATAAAGAGGCATTTACATGATTCACTAAATGGATTAGTTCCTGTTGAGAATGCCTGTAGGTCATATGAAGTGTTCTATGACCTTCTTAGTGTTTTGGATGAATGTGGCTTTACCAAAGGAGCCCTCAAAAAACGCTGAAGAAAATCAATATCAGGAGAAGCTATATTTTATAAATCTTTTTTGAGTTTATTTTCTTTTCGGTTTATTTACCATTGTCACTTGGAGTTTGGTTAGAACAACTTTCTGTTACAAGCCCCAAATCTATCCCCAAGGGACAATGTTTTTAAAATAGAAAAAAACTCTTTAAAAACTTTTTAGGTTAACCCTTGAGAAACCTTAATTTACATAAAATGACATCCTAACCCAAGCCCCAAATCTAACCCCAAGGGTTTAAAAATAGGGAAAAAAAGAAAAAAAAACAATACATAAAATGAAAAGATTCATGGTATTTGCACGCACCTGCTCTCCACCGTAGTGAATGGGAAGGACTGGCGTATCATATGCACGCAACAAAGGCCTTTGGTGCATACATTCCACAACTTTCGGAAAGTCGCGTTATGTATACGCAGATTGATAAGACTTGGTAAAATGTAGCCTACTCATTTTAACAGAAAGTGTAACAAAAAATTTAACTGTAATTGTTTCCAACTCCCTACTTTTTAACATCAAACATTGAAGCTTAATACTCTGGGTTAGAGTTTTTATGAAAACAATGATCATGTTTCGAAAAAACAAATGAGACCTTTTACATTTCCAGTGCAAAGCAATACATTAAGATTTTAAAAAATTAACTTCTGTTCTTAAAAAAGTGCTTTAAAGCGTTGCCAAAATTATTACAGAGAAATAAAAAAGATTGTAAGACTCCTAAAATATTAAAAATAACTTTTTTATTATTATTTTATCAATTAAGTTCAACGATGCCATCACTAACCTCTTCTGACAAGGATGAAGAATAACTTTGGAAAATAGTTTCACATGTCAGTCTTATGAACAAGATTTTCATGATATTACTATAAGTGTAAATGATGTGTTTCTACTAAGAACTGACAATGTGTTAATGTCAGTGTCAGCAAATGTCAACTTTTTAATTTACTGTAGTGCTATGCTGGCTTTATTTATTTGTCTCACTGAATAGTTATGACTAAGAGTGCAGAGGAACAAACTCTTTACCTTTTACTATGCCAATTCTCAGTTATGGGAATTCCAAAACGCAATAAATCCATTTTGACTAATTTGGGTAAAAATGTGTTTTCTATACCAAGAAAGTGACAAGATGAAAACCACTATTTTCTGTTAAAAACTTTCACATAGCATCTTTAGGTTATAATAAAATAAAAATTCCTAATATGATTAAAATACAATTTATTCCTAATACAATTTGAATTTATTATAAAAACTGATTTTTTTTCCAGAAAATGCAATAAATCCATGACAATTTTTTTTTCAAAATGCTATAAATCTATTGAATCAATATATAAATGTGCATTCATCTTTGCCATGTTGTATTCATTTAGTTGAATAGTGGTATACACTGATAGAAAAAATAACCAATAATGTCATTCATTAAAACACTTACTTTGTCATATTAAGAACGCTGTCATTGCTGCTGTCATCCTTGGGACGTCGTCGCAGAACTTTTTCAGCGATCAGCTGTAAAATGTTTTGGTCTGCTCGATTTTCTTTGGCTTCAAGTAAAATAATGCAAAGTTTTTCATAAGATCCCCTGGGGTCATGGGTTAGCATGACAGAAGCTTGATGCTGTTGGGAGAACAAGCAACAGCCGACATATAGTCTCCCGAGTGCCTCTCATGTAAATTATTCGACGGCTTATGTTTCTTCCCCATCACAGAAAACCACCACAGGTTTATCAATGGCATCAAAAGTATTATTTTGTTCTTGTTTGTTTGTTAATCACGAAGTACAAAGTAGATGAGGATTCTGTGTGTATTCAATGCACAACCCTTATTGTTTACAATGCGTGGAATGTTGCACTATGATTTGTTGAGCGGATTTATTGCATTCTGCAGAGAAGGAGGACTGGCATTCATCACGTTTTGGAAAAAAAAGGGAGAAAAGATACCAGAATAACACGGCGGATATTCGATTTTGCATGAAATTAAGAATTTACTTTTTAATACTGACCTTATACTGTCCTGATTTTGGTGGTAACTAATTTTTTTTAAATGGCATTTAGCGCGTTTTGGAACCAAACTCTTCATATGTATCGCTGTGAGTTTGTTTGTGGTCAAAGGCAGTGATGTACAGTTGATAGCGTTGAAATTTTTTAAGTGACATGCGTTGTAGAGGAGTGTTTTTCAAAAAAATAATTATCTGACTTTCCAACATGTATTTGTTGAGTCTGTGTAAGAAAGAAAAGCTGAATTTCGATCTCTCCCATATCTCCCTCTATCTCTTTCTGGAAGGTTCAGTTTGAATTATTGATTTGCAGAGAAAGTTGCTGCAGTTCAAAGCAGTCACAGCTTTCCCCAAACCACAGACAGGGCTCTTTTTGACCAAGGGCAAACTACATTTCAGCAGTCCAGAAGGGGAGCGAGTATTGGTCAGACAAGAACAATGTGCTAACAGGTTTTCCACAGTTCACTCAACATTTATCCTCTAGGAATTTGGTTTGCAGTGATTGGTTTACTTGCATGTGTGGATCTGGCCTGAGCTCTCCTCTATTGTAGTTAAAACACAGTGGAGAGGCTGTAGTTGTTTCGGGTGGCTCAGAGGTGATTTGGTTTCTTGAAGTGCATCCTTTACGTCTGTCATCTGACTGGATTATTTGACAGACAGTGAGTGACTAAACATGCTGCGACCAATGTGAAAGAGTTCCAGCAATACTGCATCCCACATCCATTTGAAATAGTTGATATTGCGTTAAAGCTTCAAGGCTAAATTGTCATTCATTCAAACACCTATAAAAACAAACCTTCGGGGGAAAAAATCGAAGTCTGACATTTCTACAAGCAGAGACTTTTATGTGGTAAATCTGTTGTCATATAATTGATCTGGAGTGCAGTTTCAATTGCAGATCTTCGACTGGTGAAAGAGTTTTAAAGCTACTTTTAGCATACAGGTGGCATTTTAATACAAAATTATTAATTTGTTCTCTATGTGGCTTTGCCCGGAGGTTTAGGTAGTTAATTGTTAAACATGTAAGAAAATCAAGACTTGGTTTGTGAATGTCTGAGCAAACATGGACATTTGCACTCTGAAAAGTACAGCAAAATATTAAATCTCTCTCTCTCTCTCTCTCTCTCTCTCTCTCTCTCTCTCTCTCTCTCTCTCTCTCTCTCTCTCTCTCTCAATTCAATTTTCAATTTAAAGAACTTTATTGGCATGATTGTGTCACTTACAATATTGCCAAAGCATTATACATAAAACAAGAAACATACAATAACACAATATTAACAAACATTAAGGTGCAATTAAGCTAAGGTGCTGGGTGATGGATGAAGTACTACTGCAAAATAAAATAGAATCAGAGGATATTTACAATATAAAGTTGACTTTGAAATATAAACATATGAAGTATACAAATGTACATTTATGGGGGCAGATGAGAGGTAAAATAAAAATACTGTACAAGATCAGGGCTGTGGATTATTTCTGATGGTGTGTAACTGATAAATGAATTTAGCAGCAGCTGATGGGTGTCTGTCTTCCCCCAGTAACATCTTCATTTGATCTGAATCTGAAGAGCTATGAAACTCTGGTATGAGCTTTGAGATTTTGTCAAAGTGTTTTTCTCTAAGCTCTTTATATTTACCACAGTAAAGAAGAAAGTGTGTCTCTGTCTCGATCTCGTCACTGTCACAATGGACACAGATTCGCTCTTCTTTTGGGAGCCATGTTTGTCTATGTCGGCCTTTCTCTATTGCCAGACTGTGATCACTGAGTCTGTATTTAGTGAGGATTCGTCTCTGCTTTACATCTCTAACTGTGGAGAGATATTCTGACAGACTGTATTTTCTGTTTAGTGCCCGATAACATTCTAGTTTACTTTGGTTTTTACTTTCATTATCCCAATGATCCAAATATAAAGTTTGACTTTCTTTAATGATTTGGTTTATTGTGGTTTGTTTGCGTTCATTAGTGCTGGTCTGAAGTTTTAGAGCCAGTTGACAGATGGGACTGGTTTTAGGTCTCTTCTCTTGGGTTTTAAGGGCTTCATACTGAAGTGTGTTCGGGGGACTTGAGTTTAAGTGTGACCAGAATTTAAGGGAGCGTTTTTGGATGTGTATTATTAGGGGGTATCTGCCTAATTCAGCCCTGCATGCATTAGTAGGTGTTCTTCTCTGAACTCTTAAAATATTTCTACAGAATTCAGCATGCAGGGATTCCATTGGATGTTTGTCCCATTTGGAGTAATCTGTTAGGCATTGTGGAGCCCAAACCTCACAACCATACAGAGCTCTCTCTCTCTCTCTCTCTCTCTCTCTCTCTCTCTCTCTCTCTCTCTCTCTCTCTCTCTCTCTCTCTCTCTCTCTCTCTCTCTCTTTGTTTCACAGTGTTTCATATTTAATGTTTCTCAACTTCCATGATCAATCACTTATTGTTTGATTTTTATTATATGTGAAGAGCTGGATTTTGGTCCATTAAATTGTTGTCTGGGCGGGGCTACCCAACACAATTTATTTCATCTGGGACATACTGTTAAAGTCCCCCTGTGTTGAAAAGAAAGTTTTTGTGGTTTATTTGGTGCCTATAATATGCTTTAAGACAAACTGTGTGCAAATGTATTATTCGACACCATTGCTGATTATTTTTCCATTAAATTGGGGGATTCCTTACCTTAGCAAAATATCTTCTACCTCTGGAGACTCCAGGTCAGTTTTGCAAAACAGTGGCACTGGAGACTAAAGTATTTATGATGATTTCACAACTAATCCTTTATCTTGTTTCACACAAAACACTTTACTTGTGTCATCCGTTCAATTATGTCATTTTTAATACAGAGATGTCATTGTTTGAGATGTCTTTGTTATGACAACTTGACATAAACCAATACATCATAAAGTGTCATAATTCTGTCATACACATGACATAGCAGGATAAATCTAAACTTAGGAAAACATCCTAGCTTTATGGGTTAACATTACATTAAAATAATATAATGTGTAAATACTTTGTCAAATAGTTTTATAACAGCATTATGAATATTTTTCTTGACCTCAACTATAGTGGTACAAATTGAAATGTTAATAAGTGTTAATACTATGTAAAAAAATTGTAATTCCTTAACAAAATGTAACAGACATGTCAAAAGATTATACTTAACGTTATGTGTGTGTGCACAATACATAAAAAACTGTCAACTAACAGAACTTGTTCTTTCTCATACAGAGAGTTCTGACATTTACTGACATAGAAGGAAAAATGAACAAAACATTTAATTAAATTAATTGATATAATGTAATTTACTGTTTTCCAGCGATATGGACCTAATGCTACATGGCTTAACCCACCATTGTGCTAAATTTTCATTTCATTTTAGGTGAAACGGTCTCCAAATGCAATAAAATATAATTGTATCAATTTTAATTATTATTAATATTATTATTATTCAATGACTGATTGTATTTCTTAAACACCTGGAGGAAAAAACATTATAAGCTGAATATTTATGACGCTGTTTTAAAATTATTTGACGGAGTATTAACACTTAATGACATTTTAATGACAAATTATATTTGTACCACTGTAGTTGAGGTCAAGAAAAATATTAATGACGCTGTAATAAAACTATACGACAAAGTATTAACACTTAAATATCACTGGTAAAAAGTGGTCAGTTATGTTGTTTTGGTAATGTAAAGTTGTCATAACAAAGACATCTCAAACAATGTCATCTTTGCATTAAAAATGACATAATTGAACAAATGACACTTAATGACAGTTATCATAAATATGCATAAAATCTCCTTCATGTGCATGGCACGTGTCATGTCATTATTATAAAGGTGTCATGTCAGTGTTATGAACACCCCATCAAGTAAAGTGTTACCAAAAATCTTAATATAGTTTTTTCATCCTAGTTTTTGTAAAACCTGGGGCTCCAATTAGCATTTTTTGTCTAATAGTCACACTTCTTTTTTGCAAATTCTGTAGCATTGCATTTTTCTCATGGGCATTTTAATAATATTTTTTTAGTGTGAGTTAAACCTTTATTGGCGCATTTTACCTGTAAAAGAAAACCTGCGTAATAATTATGCACACCTGAATATAAGGTGTGTTTCTCTTCCAGCCATCACTAACAATAAAATATCACTTATAAATGATTATGTACAATATTAGTGGAAGGTATTAGGATTAATGAGGTTTGAAATTGGTCAAAGATGCTTTGTTGTGCAAAACAATGACTTGCATAATAATTATGTACGCAGTGTAGCAGTGTTGTGGTCACCACTATTCTTTTAAATTATGACGACATTCAAAATATTTTTTTTTTATAATTACATTAATTGTTGTCTTTCATGGTGTGATTATGCCTTATTCAGCCTTTAGTTTTGTCCTTGATAACTAGCGCAGATGCTCGTCAAAACTTTACTTCTGATAGGTTTATTCACATTGGCCAACTAGCTCAGCCTTCATATTACATTCATATTACAGTCATTTGCATTCAACACAGTGTATGTTATTGAGATGACCTGCAGTAACAATCCGTCCAATCAATGATTTTGATGCACTTAGTGTCCGGAAAAGCAGCCTGTGCGAAAAAAGATGACTCAGTCAGGACGTACCCACACACATGGATGCAGATTGTAATGAATCCTGGAAGATAATGTACTGTGTCCTTTTCAGGTTAAAGAGCCAATTACCAAACCACAATTAATTCTCATTTAATAAACATTCATCGTTTTCATTTACGAGAACATTGCAAACCTATCGTCATATTTTGCCAGCCTACGGACAGGGCGACGTTATTACTCAGATATGCATGAGGGCTCGACTGTTGAGCTGAAACAGAACTGGATCAGTGAATCCTGTAGTCATGGACTTTGAATACTTATGAGGGATTATAAATTGTGGTGACACACCTGTCTCAAGGCCAACAAAGCTGGAGAAAACAACAGGATGTATTTGTATGGTGGTTCATTAAGGAAAGAAATGAACTCAGGGCTGCAAAAGTAGGAAGTTATTCAAAGAGAAAACAGTGGGCGGGGCTTAAAGTAAATGTCAGTCACACTTTTGGATGCACAAACACTGAGTTGTGCAACAAAGACTGTATACTTTTATTTAAATGTGGCATTTTAGAAAATACCTTGCAAAATAAAGCTTTTTCCCGTTTGTTGTTATTTTTGGTGACATTTGATCATGTTCCCCTTCAGAGCTGTGTAATTCAGGCGTATTAAACTTTCCACATGTGATGGTATGCATTTAAAGAGCAATTTTTTAGTCGTGGAGAATCAGGCTGGAAAAGGAGCTTATTCCCTTCGGCTGAAAGTGTAAAGCGCTAATGGAATTCTAAAACCCGTGCAGGTATTTAAATCTGTTAAATCACTGATGGGAAAAACTGCCTGCAAAAAGGTTTCACAATAAATCCTCTGAATCTTGAATAACTATGAGAAACTGTCACATTTTTTAAACTGGTATCTTTGGGAAAAGACTATTTATATTTTTGCAGTAGGAACGGCTTTATTGTATTCTATACATACAGTAACAAAAATGTTGGATAATATAGATTTTGCAGTGTTGTCATGTCCACCTACTGTATTATAAGTGACATAAGATCTGTTTATGAAGTATCTTATATAACAAGACCGATTTGTATTGAATTATTGTGCTTTTTTTTAATGCATTTACATTTATGCATTTGGCAGACATTTTATCCGAAACGACTTGCAGTGCATTCAAATTAGGAGTGCACCGAAAATTCGGTCGCCGAAAATTCGGTCGCCGAAAATTTCGGGCGGAAATGGCATTATCGGTTTCGGGCCGAAATATAAAATCCAGCCGAAAATGTCAACTGAAAATGAATGTCAACCGCGCCCCTCCCATCTGTGCGCTAGTGCTTGGGTTTCACTCACGGTGATCAGTCGTCACCCACGACCACCTCTCCCCTCCGTGCTCAAGCAGGTTTCACTCACGGTCGAGCTGTTTGCACGCGTCTGCAAAGATTAAGCATGTCTTGATGTGTAAACTTTAGAGAGAGTCGCGCTAATGTGTCTCATACTGTAATCCATTAACATACATTTGGCGAATAAAGCAATGAAAAACAACGTAACGTTTTTATGTGGAGCGACTGTTGCGCTATTTGGGATTCACCCTCGGTCTCTGTGTGCGTGCGCGTTTAAGTGCCCTCAATAGTGCACATAGGAGAGAGACGCGTTTAAAAAAAAACAAGCAAACATAAAATCTCTCTGTTATTGACAGGGCACATATAAACAAAATTATCTCCACAGTATTCTTTTTCTAATAAAAACATTTGTTTATGTCTTAAGCGTATGTATAGATTACAGTCATAAACCAGTCTTAAAGATTAACCTACTTAAGTCTGTGTCATTAATTTTAATCAAACAACACGTGACAAAGAGACAAATACCTCTAAAAATAATAATATATTTAATTTATTGTGTTATGATTGATTTAATTTGATTTCTGTACCTAATGCTAATTTCAGATCTTATTTATTTACAACTTTGTTCTTTTTTATAAATGTTTGCAATTTCTTTATTGTTTGTAAGATTTTTCCCACCCGCTTTTTTCTGATCCGAAAAATAATCTGATCTGTGCTTCAAAAACTGTAATGTGATTCGAACTGTGAGTTTTTTGATCCGTCACACACCCCTAGTAAAGTTAGTACACAGTGATAGCCATAAATGCAATTGTACTAATAATTGGTATAATAATTTCTTTCGGTGTTTCGGTTTTGGTTTTCGGCCTTGGTTTTCTTTTTTTGTTTTTTGGTTTCTGCCAAGAATTTTCATTTCGGTGCATCCCTAATTCAAATTATACATTTTATCGGGGTGGCACAGTGGGTAGCACTGTTGCCTCACAGCAAGAAGGCCCCGGTTCGAGCCCTGGCTAGGGCAGGTGGCCTTTCTGTGTGGAGTTTGCATGTTCTCCCTGTGTCAGCATGGGTTTACTCCAGTTATTCCAGTTTCCCCCCACAGGCCAAAAACATGCAAGTTAGGCAAATTGGAGATGCCAGATGCCTCCTCCAACCTGTGTATGGATCAACTTGTCTGAATAAAACTTGTGTATGGATTAACTGGTTCTCTTATCAGTATGTGTGTTCACTAAAAGTCGAACCCATGACCTTTGCACTACTAGCGTGAATCTCTAACCAGTGAGCTGCAGAAATAAACACACTTGTATATTTGAGCTTGGTCCCTATAAGATAATAGCATATGACCAAAGTCCCTTTAGGACAGTGATGCCACCAGGTGGCCATATTTGCAATGCCTCTGGGCTGTTTTTCAGTCATGCAAGACAAAAGTCCTATCTACTTGAATGGGGAAGAAAAATATCTCTAAAATCACAATTAAGACAATTAATCAACAACCGGACATCACCCTTTGTTCGAGGTCATTCCATCTACTGCGCTGGTTAGCACCTCATGTGACTACAGAGCCCCTTCCCCAGAAAATTGTCAGTCTTTATCGATTGTTAATTGGTAATATAAACTATGTAAATTTTGACCATATTAAGCGTAGCATTGTCCCCAATTTATATTAACAGCAGTGCTTTAGTTACTTCCAATATCTTTGGTATGACCCACAACTAATAGCAGATGTCAAATATCCTCATCTGCTGTTCCCACACATACAGTAACACATCATTATTACTGTAGTTAGTATAGTTTGTTTACTTTTCTCTTTGTTTCTGCCTTTTACTGACCCCGCAGCCCCTCGCACAATGATACATAAATGTGATTTAACCCCCAGAAGAACCAAAGCGCTGGGTCTACTAATTTAGACCTATTTTGTTAAGGCAAAAGGTTTGTTTTGTCAGACCAGG
Source organism: Paramisgurnus dabryanus (assembly GCF_030506205.2). Taxonomy (NCBI): domain Eukaryota; kingdom Metazoa; phylum Chordata; class Actinopteri; order Cypriniformes; family Cobitidae; genus Paramisgurnus; species Paramisgurnus dabryanus. Next base: position 18,623,776 of record NC_133358.1, on the reverse strand, counting down.
CTGCTTATCTTTCTAACGAGATCTGGCAACATTGCTCTGCGCTTGCCCGCAGGGCACAACACAACAAAATTAGTAAAGACCACTGTGTGTCTTGTTTCCTTTGCGTTGTGGTTTAACTTCATTTTGCTTTCGGGCTAATTCCTAATTTTCATATTTTCTTTGCTTTGCTCGTTTTATTGCGTTGTGCTGCTTTATATCACATACTGTATAGACTATGCATTGCTTTACTGTATGTTTCTGTTATAACACACAGGACATTTCTGCGTTTGCCGCTGTTTTTTTCTCTTTGATATCTGCCAGATTTACACTGCATAGGGTTGTGAATGACTGACCGAACTCCTCTCTGCTCTTTTTTTCTCTGTATTCTTCGGCACATTCATAAAACATCTGCACTGTAATCTCCTGTCCGCCATATCAGCCAAGAGGATTTTTAATGACTGCTGGAGATTTTGTTTTATCTAGAGGAAAACACAAAGGCTTATAATGGTGTATCTTCTGCATTACCTGTCTCTGGATTAAGTCGAATTAAATCCTTATAAGTGAGTAAACGAATAAGGTGTAAATCACGGTATCACATTAAGTCTGGACAAAGTCAAACAGAAATGGCATAAGATTGTTGGGTGGATCAATAGAGATATTGTTAAGGGAGTTTCGTCTGACAGAACAGCATCTCACTTCTGTGATAAAAGTAAGAAGGTAGACAAATACCTCAGGGTAGCCTGGCAACAAACAGCAGAGCAGACTGCAGAATATTTGGCTGAACATGCGCTGCAATATTAAGCACTTTGGCAAAGGTCTCTTGAACAATAGCAATGAAATGGTAATTGGCTCCATAACGACTTTCTGAATAGATGCACTGTAAAAAATACTTTGCTGCCTTAAAATTTTTTGTTGAATCAACTTGGATTTACAAGTCACTTCAACTTACTATTATTTATCTTGACTAGAGATGAGTTGTTATAACTGCAGGTGAGTTGTTATAACGTATAAAATTAAGTTGACTTTTCTCAACTATATTTTATAAGTTGTGACAACTCATCTCTGTTGACATGACTTGTAAATCTGAGTTGATTCAACAAAAAATTTTAAGGCAGCAAAGTATTTTTTACAGTGTGGTTATCTTCTCTTTTCTGTTATTTTTGGGGCTTTCTTACCACTTTATTGATAAGAGAAGTCTATATATAACATGAAGTGATACACAGAAGGGTAAAGAATTAGGACACGTCACAAGTCAGATTTAACCTGTATGAGCACCTAGGGGGAATTGAGTTTACCTAGAACAACTCAGTGGCAAAAGCCACTAAATGCCACCTCTATCAAAAATGAAATATAATATTTGCAGAATGCTCTCGGCATGTAGTACACGTTTATCAAATAATTTTGAGTACTAGTGACTTGAGAAAATGTGGGATTGGAAAACTACTGTGGATCACATATAGTTGCATCTTTAGGAGGTTTGCAACTGTTTACTATGTCTTATCCAAAGAAGTGTTACATTTTTAGAAGTGGAGTGCAGGCCCTTTTTTGCAGCTAAAGACAGTTCAATTTGTCAAAGGGCCCCTAATGTAGGCATTTTCAGTTTCTGGTATTCCCAGAATGTGTCTGTAAAGTTAGATCAAAATGAAGAATTTGGTTCCAAAACATGATAAATGCAAAAAAAAAAAAAAAGAGTTACCACCAAAATCAGTATTGTATCAGGTCAGTATTTAAAAGTAAATTCTTAATTTTACGCAAAATCCAATATCCGCCGTGTTATTCTGTCATCTTTTCTCCCTTTTTCCCAATACACGATAAACGCCACTTCTCCTTTTCTGCAGAATGCAATAAATCTACTCAACAAATCACAGCGCACCATTTCACACACGGTAAACAACTATGGTGGCATGTTGAATACAAGGAATCCTAGTTTTCCTCATATTGTACTTCGTGATCAACAGACAAACAAAATAATACTTTTGATGGCATTGATAAACCTGTGGTGGTTTTCTGTGACGGGAAAAAAACGTAAGCCAACATCTAATAATTTACACGAGAGGCACTCGGGAGATGGAAAAATTACGGTTGCTTGTTCTCCCGACAGCATCAAGCTTCTGTCATGCTAACACATTGACCCCAGGGGATCTTATAAAAAACTTTCCATTATTTTACGTAAAGCCAATGAAAATCTAGCAGGACCAAAACATACAGCTGATCGGTGTCAAAAAAGTTCAGCGACGACGTCCCAAGTATAACCGCAGCAATGACAGTGTTCTTAATATGACAAAGTACGTGTTTTGATTAATGTCAGTAATGTTTAATCAGTGTATAGTCAACTAAATGAATATAACATGGCAAAGATTAAAGTCGCAATGAAATTGAAATGAAAAACTATATATATATTTTTAATATTGTGGTATTATTAACAAATGACTTATTTGTGAGCTTCATTATTTTAAAAAAAATTGTGTGTCCTCATAATCTTTAATCAAAAATGCAAATCTCCTCCCCTCCTCAAAACGATCTCTTCTCACTTCCGGTCAAAAGTATGGCAGGTGGGCGGGGTCAGGGAGAAGATCGCAGCTATTAGCAATTAGCAACACGACCCAACTTCAAACGATCCAATCAGATCTCGATGGACAAATTCAAATCCAGCCCTGCCTTATTTAATCTCAAAAGCCGTTTCATTCGGATATACGTCACCACGGGGAAAATAAGGCAATCGCTACTTCCGTTTCATGGCGACTTTAATGCACATTTATATATTTATTCAATAGATTTATAGCATTTTGAAAAAAAAACTTGGATTTATTTCTTATAACAAATCTTTGAAAATCAAATTATGGATTAGATTTTTTTATGTTTTTATAACCTAAAGATGCTATGTGAAAGTTTGTAACAGAAAATAGTGGTTTTCATTTTGTCACTTTCTTGGTATAGAAAACACATTTTTACCCAAATTAGTTCAAATGGATTTATTGCGTTTTGGAACCAAACTCTTCAAATACACCCCAGATCTGTTATATTTGTGGCTGCAATGAAAAACGCACTGTTTTGTGTGTGTCTCTTTAAATGCAAAGAAAGCTTCTGTTCACCTCTCCGTATGCAAAGTAAGGGGTATGGCTTACATATGTGCTTTGGACTACATCAAAAAATGTGTCTCTGGCAGAAGATTGAAGTACATATTATAAGCGGTCATAAGTGGGGTGTAATCAGTGTGACATCACATTGATAGGGGATCCCCAGCAGCCTGTTTTGTGTAACTGTTGCAGTTTAAAGGAGATTTCACAAAGAAGCATACAGTAGATGAATTTGTATAATAAACATGATGTTTCTGCACACACACTGGCGACTCATTTTCAGCTAGAAACACATTCAAAAGTGCATTTTCTAGGTTGGGGGGGGGCTTTAAATACCAACTGACTAATAACTTTTTCATTGTCATAAATGTGAAATTACTGAACCCAAACATAAGAGTCTAAGGAAAAAAGCTAATTTACAAGTAATCATGTCAGACGAATGTTTACTTGGGGGAAGAGTTTGATTTTGCATTTGAACTCGTCAAATGTTATCAGCCGTATCAGGTTCAGCACGGGTTGTTGTGATGCCAATTCAGGCCATTAAGTCATCAGAGATGTGCTTGCAAACAAGCAAGCGTTTTGCTCTATGCTCTACTAATTCCTCCATATTTCATTGCGAAGCATCCATCAGCGTGCCACTCCATACCTACCGTAACAGATAAGCTGGATAAGGCCCATTTATCAAGCCATTCTCCATTTAAAGAAAGAGAGTGTCGATCAATACAAGGCTCCCACTGGGTAACAATCCACACAGTGTGTTCTACTGTCAGGCAATCATTATGCAACAGTAACCCCCCCAATATGTGAAAAGAGGCATCCTTGCCTCCAGGGAAAATCTTCAGTGCCATACTGATGATGAGATGAATTTTCGATCAGTACCTCGTTCCATTGCGGGGATGATATTTTTCTCCAGGACGAAAGCATTGCTCCCCAATTTGGGCCGATCTGATGAGCCTCTCTTTTTGGCTTTTGTGTCAGATTTTCCCCTCGAGGAATGCTGGAGAGATGCAGACAAGCATGTCGCGATGGACAGCAGAGTAAACGGTCAGACGTTTTGGTTCTGAAAAGCTGTCTGTAGTGCCCCTGACGGGATGATGAAGTTGTCGTTCAAAGTCTTGATGTGTAGAGCCAACATCTTTCCATTTACATGTGGTGACAAGACTTTCCTTCTCACAGGACAGAGAGGAAAGGAGATGTCATTCTTTTTTACATCACTTTGATCAAATTGGTCGAGCCGTGAGGGAACCTTGGAGGAGACAGGACTGATAAAGATAGAGGAATGAGTCCTTTAAAGTGACAGAATGTGAACATTTAAAAGGGGCAGTGTAATGTGGGTTCCCGGCAAGGAAGGACCTGGTACGATGGAAATGAGTTTTGTGTCTAGACGATCGATTTTTCACAACAGAATTGAAATATTTGCACCAGGATTCTGTAGGTTGGAGGGTGGCATACTGTGTAGAGACAAAAAGAAAAATGGATAAAGAATAAGAAATGTGGTGCTTAAAATAGAATTTGAAGTTTAATTTATAAAATGGCTCTCAGGGTACTTTGTGCTCTTTGGGGAGCCATGCATGCACATACAGCACGAGACCAATTATTTTAATGCTTTTTTGTTTTTATTGTGTGTTCAGGGTGTCTTTTGTCACCAAAAAATTACCTCCAGCTTCTCATTATGAAGGTGGTGATGTAATCTATTTACCAAATGTTTTATGAAAGGTGAACTATAGACTATACACCCACACACTGAAAAAAATCAACTTTTCAAAGTATTTTCAACTTATTATTATTTATCTTGACAGGAAATTTGTTGCTACAACTCATTTCAACTATATTTTATAAATTATAACAACTCATCCCTAGTCAAGATAAATAACAGTAAGTTAAAATGACTTTACATTATTTTTTAAAGTGCAAACTGTATTCTTTAAATAAAAAATATACATTTTAACATTCCCCAAAACTAAATTTTCAGTCTGAAAATTTCATTATTTTGTTATTTATGTCTACTTTTTGTACTTTTTCATTGTCCCCAAAACTTATGTCCATTGCACTAATTATTATAGGATATTATTATAGGATATGCAAAGCAATGCCTTTATTTTCATTGTACATCTAACAAAATTTTAGCTCTCTCATTTAAAAGTGCACACATGCACGTACATATACACATAGAAAAATTGGATTAAGTTATCCCGAGGTTTAGAATAACCAGGGGTTAACTATTTCCAGTGTGAAAAACATGTTACGATTTACCCCAAAGTCATTAAGACAACTTGCCCCAAACTAACATGTGTGACATGATTTTTGAATGATGCGACTTATACTCCGAAGCGACTTATAGTCTGGAAAATACGCTAAATCTCATGGTTAGCTCAACATAGCACGTCAGCTTAATTTGGATAATCCACGCCGCTGGAGGGCGCCAGATCAAAACAATAACGTAGATTAATGATGCTCTGAAGCAGTGTGGAAGGATGGGATTTGTTGTCTTTAACTCAAACGCTGATGGCTATCAATCAGACGGGAACGATAAGTCATGTTACTGGATGAGGTAAAGTAATCAAGTTTTATAAATGTTGTGTTTGATGACATCGTTTTATTTCATTATGTAAGTTTTCATGTAATGTTCAAAACTCAATTGTTAGTCATAGACGTTACAGTATTAGTCCAATGCGATGGTGTGTTAACACAGCACAGAAATAAGTGTTCAGATTAACAACCTTACCATAAACAAGCGAGTGACCCGACAGATGCTACTCTCGCATTTGTTCACGACACTGTTGTCGTGTGGTTTTAACGTCAGTAAAGGCAGTAACAAAGGGTAACGTGGAGATTAACGTCATTTACATGCGACTGGACTGCCCCGTGTCACTGTTTAGAATGGCAATTTTCTCATAATTTACAAGTAGTTGAAAACATTAGAGATATTGTTAGTAATCAGTTGGACAAAATATATAACACTGGACTAGTGGTTTTTGGATATTTTACTGCAAATATCTTACAAATTTTACCTGTAAGTATTAAAGGACACTTTATTGTCTCGTCTATTTTGTACAAAATAATAATTCATACCTAACAAATTTGTATTGCTACCGAGCCCCTAAGGTGACATTGGAGTAAAAAAAAGTAAAGTTTAGTTTCATTTGCTCTCGTAAAACTTTCATGTGCTCACGCGAAACCTTTATGTGCAGAATTTTTTTAAGTTAGTAGAAAGCGAAAGTTTCACGTGAGCATGCGATAGTTTTATGTGAGCACGTGATAGTTTCACGTGAGCACGCGATAGTTTCACGTGAGCACGCGATAGTTTCACGTGAGCACGCGATAGTTTCACGTGAGCACGCGATAGTTTCACGTGAGCACGCGATAGTTTCACGTGAGCACGCAAAACTAAACTCGATAGTTTTACGTGCAAACGCAAAACTAAACTTTATTTAATTTTTGCCCCATGTCCCTTTAGGGGCTCCGTATATTGCATAAAATTTAAAGTGCACATTTTTTACTTTTTAAGTCAAAAAATAAGAAAATTGTGCTGACGTCAGATTAGAGTGATCTTGACCACGTGTGAACACAAAGTTGACTAAGTCGTCGTCACACAAAGTGGCTATTTGATTTCTGAGATAGCGCCTCTATTGTTGGAGTCATAAAAAGTGTAACAACTTACCCATGTGACAACTTACCCCGCTCTCCCCTACAGAATATGTTCAAATGCAAATGTAAACAGATGAACAGAATAGGGTGAGTGTAAATGTAAGCAAATAGGTGTTTGCAAATAAATTAAAATTAAAAACATAGAAAAAAGCTTAAAGAATGATTATGTAAACAGTGGTAAAAAGACAGTGTATTCCTGCTTGTTAAACTAGCTTTTAACTCTTTCACCGCCAGCGTTTAAAAAAAAAAGTTGCCAGCCAGCGCCAGCGTTTTTCATGATTTTCACCAAAGTTTAATGCCTTCCAGAAAATGTTCTTCTTTAAATAAATAAACATACAATATACCAAATGAAAGAACAGACCCTCTGCTTATAAACAAAAAAAAACACGTTTCATCCTACCTTCAGTGGTTCTTTTGTAATCAGCTTTTGAATATGGGTAGGTTTCTGCAAAAACACCACATTTTGAGCAAAAAGCAGAGATAATTCCATTTTTGTGACAAACTTTTCATAGAGATCCCATTCAGAGCGATCTTTAAACAGACAGGGACATGCAGCAGCTTGCCATAGGGCAATACTTCCGGGTTTAAAAAGTTGCGGAAGGGCGCCACTTGGTGGATAATAGCGGTATTGCGGAAAGACGGAAAATCTCGTCATTGGCAGGGAAGCGTTTTCTCTTGATTGACGAGATATCTCGTCAATGGCGGCCAAAGAGTTAAAGAACAATTGTGTTTATTTTAAGTAAAAAAAAAAAACTTTTTTGTTATTATGGAAATGAGGCAGGGTGGCAAATGGACTGCTTGAAAATCAAATGTGTTATTCATTTGCACATCAGGATTTGAGAGAGTTTTTGTATTTTATTGGATGTCAGTATAACCAGTCCACATAAAAGAACTTTATTTTCAGAAAATTTTTTATTTCTTTTTCTTAAAGAAAAGGTGTCAAAATACTTCATTCCTGTCATACAATATTACCGTCGCACACAGAAATCACATTTTCACACATACCAAATCAAGGTCTTCATTTAGACGTATTTGATGAATGTTATCACATGGATGAGACGCTGTTTTTACAAAGAAAGTTTCAACATCTCACATTGTCAAAACGTCCCATCATCAACCCATTAGTCATTCACATAGTTGATTTCTGTTCTTGTTTACACCTGCATAACAACACTAGGTTTCGGTTACAAGGGTGTGATCAACTTAGACTCAAACTCAGCAGGTGTTCCAGAAGGGCTCCATCTTCCTCTTAAATTAGCTTGGCTCAGCGGCTCTGTTTCCAGCCAGGACTGAATGAAGTTATTGATTGAGCCTGGTGTGAACTGAGGTGGGGGAAACAGGAAGTAGCCCATGCAGATAACACTGGTGGAGCAAACTCTATTGGCCCTGGAGTTTAATGAGGCATGGACTTTCTTTCGCAAATCACCATAGACCCCCGCTGTGTCCCTCTTCTATCTTCAGAAGCCATAAGCGTGTGTACGTGTCCATGAGGCGTGTTTAATTGTTACGCACCTGCATCTATCCCGGCATTCTGGGTCCACGTCTTTCTAAGTCCCAACTCTACGGAGCGTGTCAGAGACCACTCACCATCTGTTACAATATCTGTCCATCACCACAGTTTTTTTCTCGGTTGTTTTTTTTTTTCTCGTCATTTGTGCATTTTCTGTCGGACTGCCGTTTCCAGCTTGGCTTCTCATCAGTCACTGGATTGGGGGGGAGATGGTAGGGTTTTCTGGCTCCCAGCCTGCCTGTCTGTTTCCTGCCTGCAGCCACCATGTGCCGGGTCCCTGCTGTATCTATCAGCGCTGTCGCACACGATGTGCAGGTCTTCATTCCAGCCTCCAATGTGAAATAGCAGGAATCTTCATTGTTAATTAAGTATGGTGGTGATGTAGTCCTTGAGCCGATCGACTGTCTGCTTGAGGAGTGGCTGAATTTTGTTGCTTGATAATTTTGGAATTTTTTCCTTGAAATCCATGGAGGCCTGAGGCGCATGAAATTACCCCATATTGAAACACCATTTCTGTTTAACTGGATCATGGAGGCAGAACTCTGGAGATGTAGTCAAACATTTTACATGGAGCATTATCACAAAGCATACTTTTCATCTATTTTCCCTGGAGCAACCTTGTGCAACAGAGCTTGTTTTAAGCAATTAGACACTTGCAGATGTACTGATAGCAGCCAAGAGTGTGTCATCCGTTGTAATTACGTTTTTTAACTCGGAATGATGGTGAAGTTTTAATGATTCGCAATGAGTTTTCATGTATCTGTTATTAATATTAAGTGAACTAAATGTAGAAAATAGGAATGTAATGTATTCCATTAAAACAAATGTGATTGTGAGCCAAATTAGTCCCAGTCACGCATGTAAAACTTTTTATGACATATAACATAAAATGTTCAAATCTAAATTAGCTGGTTTACACAAGTAGAAAATACAATTAAAGTTAATTATACTAAAAATGACCTACAACCATTGGGGGAATAGTTCATCCAAAAAATTATTTCATCATTTGCTCTCTCTCTTGATTTAATAGAGGAACTATATTGTATGGCGGAACAGCACTTTTGGGAGTACTTCGACTCGCCTGAAAAATCCGCTCCCCTTCTCCCTCTCATAATGGTAGAGGGAGCGTGTGACTGCGCCAAGTCGAAGTACTCCCAAAGGTGCTGTTCCGCCATACAATATAGTTCCTCTTTTAAATCCGCTTAGAAAAGCGCTACGTTTTATTTTGTACCACCAAACTTGCTCGTATAACTACTCGTCTTAAATAGGAAAAACGTTGATGTGTTTGGTCACTTCTAACTTTATCTCTGAGTGGTACCATTGAATGAATGGGGCTAAGCTAAATGCTATCGAAGTGTCGCAGCGCGCCCCAGCGCTTACGTGCACGCACTAAGATGATAGAGGGATGTATCAACTCTTCTTAGTTAAGGTAATAACATATTTTAATATTAAAAATTATTATTACACGGCTCTCTGGAATGCTTGATTCTGATTGGTCAGTTGAGACATTTGCAGGTTCGTTCTTTTCAAATAATAACCGCTCCAAAATAATAACGCATAGCCGGACTACTTTTACGAGTAAGATCGCTCCGCGCCAATAAAGATTACTGTTTGTTTGGCGCCATCTTGTGACAAACACTGGACAACCACGACAAGACACAGAGAGCTTACTGAGACTGAACTTGACAAAATAGAGCATGACAGCTACGAAGCCAACACACAAAAAAATACAGAATGGGCATTAAAACTTCTCAAAGACTGGCTAAAAGAGGAAAAAAATGGAGACAGACAAGTATGAAGCAGAGGATCTTAATAAGGTATTATGATCATTTTATGCATCTGTGCAAAGTTTCGCGGAAGGATAAAAATGTTAATTTAAAACAAATATGCCAATAAAATGTTTCAAATTCATATTCATGTCCAGTTTTTTTCTTATGTGACAAGTAGCCGTGTAATAAGCGGGATAATGTAGAGTCAGCCGGTAGTTATCGGGAAATAAGCCCCTTCAGTGTGATACAAGACCCTCCGCTTCGCGTCGGGTCCTGATCACACTGTCGGGGCTTATTTCCCGATAACTACCGGCTGCCTCTACATTATCCCTTACGTAGACTATTCCTTTAAAGGGATAGTTCACTTTAAAATGAAAATGTACTCATCCTCATGTTGTTCTAAACCTGTATGAATTTCTTTTTGCTGATGAACACAAAAGAAGATATTTTGAGAAATGATGGTAAACACACAGTTGACGGTACCCAATAAATTCCATCTTATTTTTTTATTCCTACTATGGAAGTCAGTGGTCACTATCTGCTGTGTGTTTACCATCATTTCTCAAAATATCTTCTTTTGTGTTCATCAGAAAAAATAAATTCATACAGGTTTAGAACAACACGAGGATGAGTAAATGATGACAGAATTTTTATTTTAAAGTGAAATATTTCTTTAACTCTTTCACCACCAGCGTTTTTTTTTTTTTAAGTTGCCAGCCAGCGCTAGCATTTTTTATGATTTTCACAAAAGTTTAATTGTTTTCTTTAAATATATATACATACAATATATCAAATGAAAGAACAGACCCTCTGCTTTCAAACAAAAAAAGCGTTTCATCCTACCTTCATTAGTTCTCTTTTTATCACCTCTCAAATATGGTTAGGTTTCTTCAAAAACACCAAATTTTGAGCAAAAAGCTGAGGACTTTTGATAGAGATCAGATGCAGAGCGATCTTTAAAACATACACAGAGTTCTTTCTCTTTCACGTGAGGCGTTACTTCCGGGTTGTATAACTTGCGGAAAGCCGGAAATTCTCATCATTGGCAGGGAAGCGTTTTCTCTTAATTGACGAGATAACTCGTCAATGGCGGGGAAAGAGTTAATACATGTCTTCTGAACCAAACAGACATGTGTGTGAAAGAAAACGAACATTAACCAAAACAGGAATGATATATGAAATCAAATCCATTGGCAGCATATAAATTGAAATCTCTTCTGTTGTTGGGTGTCTCCTCACTATTTGCAACGTGACCTTTCTTCATGAGAGAAAATGTCAGGGAGTACACCAAAAGTTTAGGATATAACAAGACCTTATATTACTATTACTTTGAATAGGGGACAGTGCATGCTCAATGTGGCCGCTCTGGCGATATAAGTCCCACCTTACAGTTAAAAGAAGCAATCATCAATCAATAAGACTGATGATTCTCTGGGGGATGGCATCTGTACAGAATTACGTGAGGTGCCTGCAAATCTATAAGCATGTGAAGGAGCTAAAACAACCTTGAAAATGTGTTTTAATGCAATTTGAACTTAAGAAACAAAAGGTACAGTTAAAGTTGCCATGAAAGTAGTGATTGTCTTATTTTTCCTGCAGTGACGTATATCAGAGTGAAATCGGCTTCTGAAATTAAATAAGGTAGGGCTGGACTTGAATTTGTCCATTGAGAACTGATTGGATTGTTTGAAGTTGGGCCGTGTTGCTAATTGCTAATCACTGCGATCTTTTCCGGCTTTAATGTTAGGTTTAATTGCTTATTGAAAATATGTAGTTTAATTGTGATTTTAGCACATGATTTTAGAGAAAAAATTCTTAACTCATTCAAATAGATAGGACTTTAGTCTTGCCTGACTGAAATAACTACCTTGTTTGTGTGGGCGTACTTGTACTGTATGTATACTTCTAGCGCACTTCACAGTTTTTCACTGTGTTCTCCCGTACATTCAGATGGGGGAATTTGTATGGACATCAGTGCTTATGAATGGCAGTTCAGCAGGCTCTCGCAAAGAGCAAAGTGTTAATCCTATTGTGCGTGTTCTTCCTTTATAGAGTATCGTACAGATACAAGTACTGATTCGCTCTGTGTGTAGAGTACTCTTCAAATCTCAAGCACTGTAATTACTTTGTCTGGATTTTATAAGCATCTGTCAAACATCTGTTCAGAGATTCACTCCTGATAGACAAGATACAAGGACAGTTACATTCTCCATGTGTGCAAACATTATTTTCCTGGCAGGTATTTGACAAAAAAATAGATCAGTTTGAGGAGTTGTCTTTGATTGCTTATTTTCCAACTTTGAAAAAAAATTATTCATAAAATAATTAGGTTTGTTGCTTTTTTTTAAACTATTCATGATCATTTGAATAGTTTTGACATTTCCATTTATTGTGAATATAGACTACATTGAACATACTGTATTACAACCGTTGACCCCTTGGAATAACAACATACTGTGTTTGTATGAAAACAGACATATACAGTTTCATTTATCTATATGATGTTTTATAAAACTTTGTAATAAATATCTCTTTTCAATGTTTGCAGATGGAACGCCTTACACGTGGTGGGTGGGCCGAGGCAACGAGAAGCACTTTTACTGGGGCGGCTCCGCACCCGGCATTCAAAAATGTTCGTGCGGCATCGAGCGCAACTGCACCGACTCCAAATATTACTGCAACTGTGATGCCGACCAAAAGCCGTGGTAAGTCATCACATTACTGTATCTGTATGGACAAGCGGCAGCATGCAGTTCCCATGGCAATCTCCAGAGTCTGCAGCTAATTATGGGCTTTCGAGAAAGATGCTATTTGTGAGTTTCTGACCTTCTTAGCCCACCAATCAAACTCATGAGAGACAATCATCTCGTGTTCCTATCTGTATCATTGGACAGCGTCTGCCATGCGACATAGTTGTCTCGACCTCAGTGCTTGTGCAAATGGCAAACAGATTGTGCTGATAGACAGACGTGTACAAAGCCATCCACAAAGCTGCATGTGCTGCGATTGATGGGTTTGTGCCTAAAAATAACTCTGGAATACATTGCAGTGGGGAACAGGGTCATTTGTCGCATGTCCTCTTTGTAACAGTGGGTGTGTGATGCTTTGAGATTTATTTACAACTTTTCTGATGAGTCTTTACACACGGTTTTTGATACAACCCTGCCGTTAAAGATCTAATCCTTCGCATCTTTGTACATCTAACACATCTTTATCCTCCCTGCTGATGTCCACAGTTTTGTAAAATGTAATAAAAATATAAACATAGAGCAAGATTGAGTCATTAGTGGACACAGGAGCTCCACATGAAGTGAGTTGAATCAGACTGGTAGAGCTGCTTGGTTATGCTAAAAAATCATAATCAAAAAGCTATTTAACATTAAAACATTGAAATCAAAATGCATTTAATGTATTAAATTTTTTTTAAAGCTGCAAGTCCGTAACTCTGGCCTCTATATCGTCATCTTTGATTGTAATATAATTCAGTGCATGCATTGTGCTTCGCTCTGCTACTCTGCACGGATGAATCTGATGTCTGTGATCACCGCATCAGAGCGGATCTGTCATTATACATCCACATGACAGAAGTACACCCTAGTACATCCGCATTCGAAAACGACACATCTAAACCCATTTAATCCCTTCAGATGTTGAAAAGCCTGGCTGATATTAACTATTGTTTTAGCAAGAGCTCGCAGTTTGAGCTTTCACTGTTTCAACAGATGATTCCCTAGATGTAATGCTGCGTTCAGACCAGCCGCGGTAGAGGCATCAAGCGCGAGGGATTTCAATGTTAAGTCAATGTGAAGACGCGTTGATGCGCATCTGGAGGTCTTGCGGCATGAATGAGGCATTTAGCGCGGTAGACGCGATTTCGTCTCATTGGAACGAATTGAGCATTGCCGCAGGAAACGTGCGAGTTAAAAAATTTGAACTTTGGCGGAAAAACGCGTCGCGTTAACCAATCAGGAGCTTGCTCTAGTGGTAACGTGATTACAAAAAGCGAGTCGCAGAAGCCCCTCCAATGACGCGAATTTCCGCATGTATGTCTCGGTGACTAGAATTTCACCCGTGAATGAAGCGAGTAAACTCAAAATGTTCAAGCGGAAACTAGGTAGACACGAATTTGATGCCTCAAACGCGGCTGGAGTGAACCCACATTAAGAGCAATTAAACTGAAATATTTACATGCCGTTTCCGGATGATCAACTTTTGAAACTGTACAAATTAAACGCAAATTAAACACGTTTAACCTCTAAGTATCTCTTTTCTACACAAGCTACACACTCCCATCCGGAGCACTTGCGATGAAGTGGGCGGCTCCTCTTCTTTGTTTATGGGCGTGACGTCATCATGCAAAGACGAATTATGTTTTTCAAACTTTTTTTCTGGGAAACCGATTCGACAGCTCAAATTATAAAACATTGTAATAAGCTTACCATTGTGATTTTGGGCAATGTAAGGAAACATCGATTTTTTTCCTACGTATTCAATAACTGATTTTTGTTCACTTTTAACTGAATATTTTTTTACAGATTGCAGCTTTAACCAAATGCTATCCATGGATTTCCTTGTAAATTAATATACTGTAATAATTTTATAAAGTAACTTTATCATGAGCAAGCAGCGCGTCAAGTGCAACGACATCGCTTTAGCGTCACACGCTTCGTTGATTTTAAACACAAGTTATAATTTTGCCACTTTGAATGCAGAGCAATAGAGCTTATTAAATGACTCTTATGACACATTGGATGTTTTTAACACAGTGACAGACACTGAATGCAAAACAATAAATGAAAATTACGAAATAAATTACGATTAATCGCACAGGTGTATTATAATACCAAACAAGCTTTTCTGAATGTGTTAGCCAAGGATCATTGTCTTTGTGTGAATGCAAAATAAATATAATGTTGCTTTCGTTTGCACATGAATTATTATTCTAAAAAGGTTTGAAATCATCCATTAAAGCTGTTTTCCTACGGTAAACATAGTGTTGGTCAGCACAGAAACAGAGAGCTGGATTTGCCCCTCCAGTAACTGGTTAAGCTGAGCACACAGTATGCGTGTTAATGGCCCGTGCACAGATGGACAGTGTGTTATTGTGATACTCTCGCCACTTGTCATAAACCCCAAGCAAACCTACCCACCATGCATAATGGATATAAATTAGAGCACTGGATTTCAAAGCGGCAGGTTTCATTCCCAAACACATTGTTGATGTTGTTTTTCTCCCAACAGGTTTGCAATACATAATTGTTTTTTAAATGACTTTTGCAGTCATTCCGGCACTTTAATAGATGATAGTATTAAAATAATGCATGTATTGCCCTGTTGCCTGCCTGTACTTGTGGGCTTTCATTGTGTGTGTACTGTATGTGTGTGTGCATGAGTTTTGGAAAATACAAGTGTTTCTAGTTTCCATTAAACAAAATGAATCGCTGTCATTAAACAGCTAACCATAAATGTCAGAGAGATGCTGTTAGGAAATAAAACCACTTATTTTATTAAAATACTTTAATGAGTTCTATTAATAAGATCTATCAAAAAAAAAAAAACATGTCAACGAGACATTGAGTTAAGATTTCGCATAATTATACAGTATGTCAGTGTATTTTTATTAAAAAATAAGCAAAACAAGTTAATAAAATCATGATGTTGGTTGACAATTTATAGATAATAAATTACATGTATTAATATGTTTACAATAACACTTAATGGCATTTTTTTGATGGAACACATAAATGGTTGCGAGCATGCACGTATATACAAAAATATATATTTAAGGAGATGTTTTTGTGTTGGTTTGTATTGATCAAAAATAATGTTGTTTGGTAGGAGGGACGATTCTGGGCTTCTTGTGTATAAAGATCACTTACCGGTGAGCCAAGTGGCTGTTGGGGACACAAATCGACCCGGTTCAGAGGCCAAGCTGACTGTGGGACCTCTCCGTTGCCATGGAGACCGTAAGTCTGTTTCTTTTTTAAAGGATGTTCAGCTTAGGCACAAAACATTACAGCTTGTGCAATAGCACACAAATAACTGAATGTCGAATTGCTTAAAGCTTGATTAAGTTGTTAACAGTAACACGTTGTTTGCATACTTTTTACAGCAAGCACTGTTTTTTAATATTTGCATTATGTCAATGCAATTCACATTATATCCATCCATACTATATATAGCGTAATCTGCTTTGAAAATGAATCTTTTTTTAAGTAAATAAACTTAATTTATATTTAAAATTAATTTATAAAAGCTTTGTATACCACTGAAGTTTACTGCCGCAAACTTTTTTAATCAGTCTTAACAGCCGGCATGTCATTGTGATACAAAGAAGATACATCCTGGTGATTTATATTTCTCTCTGCAGTTATGAGCTGTACTGAAGGCACATTCATATATGATACAGTAAATTATTAGCAATGTCATTTTTAGTAAGCCAGGTGCAATTACAAACACCCAACTTCCACCAGACCGAGTCAAAGAACCCAAGGGTAAAGTATGCAGTCATCCCCTACAATCATCACCATGTGAAATGATGCATTTTTATGCCTCATTATTCTTGTTAATTGCATCTGGCTTATTACTTAGGTGAGGTGCAATTGATTACACTCACCTGTTTGACAACGTCAGCTCCTGTGTTTTGTCCCAGCACACCTGTGGCTGGAAAAGTGACTTTGTCCTATAACTCCATTCTTTTCCACACCGGCATACGGGTGTGCCAGCCAGGTTGCGCAAGTGCCACCCAAAATGTCAGCTTATAACCACAAAATAGAATGACTTTTAGTCTCTTAAAATCCCCCTGTGGTGAAAATCAAGTTTATAATGATGTGTGTATGCCTATGTGGTGTTTTAATATCGGTTTGGGGTTTAAAACAATGGCTGTTTTCTACATCATCACGTCAAAGTGTTGACCGAGTGGAATAGGTAGTCCTAGCAGGTGGGATTTTGTGGAGGCAGGGAGTACTTTCAGGTTCATGGTTCCACATTAAAAATTGAGGCAAGGGTTTAGAGTTATATTCAAGCTATTTAAATCCATAAATAATTATTTTCATAGGATTTTTTTTAATGTGTCATTTTGATGATCATATATGAATTTTTAACTCTTTCCCCGCCATTGACGAGATATCTCGTCAATTAAGAGAAAACGCTTCCCCGCCAATGACGAGATTTTCCGTCTTTCCGCAATACCGCTATTATCCACCAGCGGCTGTATGTCCGTGTCTGTTTTAAAGATCGCTCTGAATGGGATCTCTATGAAAAGTCCGTCACAAAAATTGAATTATCTCTGCTTTTTGTTTTAAATGTGGTGTTTTTGCAGAAACCTACCCATATTCAAAAGCTGATTACAAAAGAACCACTGAAGGTAGGATGAAACGGGTTTTCTTGTTTGAAAGCAGAGGGTCATGAAAAACGCTGGCGCTGGCTGGCAACTTTTTTTTAAAATACTGGCGGTGAAAGAGTTAAGGGGACATTTTATGAAATCTGACTTTTTCCATGTTTAAGTGCTATAATTGGGTCCCCAGTGCTTCTAACAACCTAGAAAATGTGAAAAAGAACAACCCAGTAACATAGCTTTGGTAAACCATTCAATTCAAGCATATGAAAAAATAGGTCATTGAAATTTAGCTCACCTTGTGATGTCAGAAAGGGATCTTATTATAATAATACCGCCCCTTAATATTTATTGTCCAACCACGGCACAGCCATTTAGTGCAGAGAGATAGAAAAAATAATTGACAGCGCAATTGAGTTTCAATTTCAACAAACCACCATTGTTGCGATCAGTGTTTGCATTTCATCAGCTCATTTGCATTTAAAGGGACACAATGGCACATTTTTGCTCACACCTACGAAGTAGCAATTTTAACATGCTATTATAAATTATCTTTATGGTATTTTGAGCTAAAACTTCACATATATGAAAACAAAGATTTATTTTACATCTTAAAAAAGTATTGTGAAATGTCCCCTTTAAGGGATTAAAATTATGGATTCCATGGGACCTTGGTAATGACAATGTGGTAAAAAAAATCAAATTGAAAAGCAAATTACAGTTGCTTGCTTAGCTAGCAGTCACATGTGTACAGAATACCAAATAAAAAAAAGTTATAGTTTTATTGAAGCTCTGCACTTATGAAAAAATAGACCCACATGCATCCAAGACTACAAACCAGGCCAGTTTGTTATTCTCAAAAATACACTTAAGGTGCAAGTTAAGCCATGTATCTTCACATCACAACAATTATATTAAAGGAGCCATGGCATGAAAATTTGACTTTTTCCATGTTTAAGTGCTATAATTGGGTCCCCAGTGCTTTTATAAACCTAGAAAATGTGAAAAATATCAACCTAGTAACTTAGTGTTGGTAAACCATTCTCTACAAGCACAAAAATAGGTTGTTGAAATGTGGCTCTCCTTATGATGTCATAAGGAGCTCTTATTAGAATAATACCGTCGCTTAATCTGCATTATCCAATCACAGCACAGCCATTTAGTGCAGAGAAAAAGAGAGAGAAAAAAATTATTTACAATTGAGTTTCAATTGCAACAAACCACCATTATTGTGATAAGTGTTTGCACTTCGTCCGCTCATTTGCATTTTAAAGGACACACACAAAACGGCATATTTTTGCCCATACCTACAACGTGTCCATTTTAACATGCTATAAAAAATTATCTATATGGTATTTTGAGCTTAAACTTCACATATGTGCTCTGGGGACACCAAAGATTCATTTGACATCTTAAAAAAGTCTTGTGCCATGGCCCCTTTATGCTTACCCCCGTCTATGTTTGATGGTTTAAAAGGCTATCAGCTGTTATCCTGGTAGAAAGTAACTGAATTTTTGTCAGATTTTCATGAAAATTTATTTAAAATTAATCTATGATCATCATGATGACACATTAAAACATTTTTACCTATATAAATGGTTTATTTGTGCATTTAAATAGCTTGAATGTAACTCTACACCCTTGCCTCATTTAATATATGTGAAACCATGAACCTGCAAAGTACTCCCTGCCTCCACGAAATCACACCTGCTCGGACTACTTATTCCACTCGGTCAACACTTTGACATAATGATGTAGAAAACAGCAGAGGTTTTAAACCGCAAACCAACATTTATTGAATTCCTCTCTTTGATTAAGGCACGGATAAATTATACCTGGGGAACAAAACTAGTAATAATTCTGCAAAAAATCATTTTCAAATCAAATTCTCCGCTAAATAACCCTTTTTCTAAATGTGCACTTTAGTTGCACAGTTGTCATGGCCAATCAGAAGCCAAAATCTGCATGGAGCCACTTATAAAACGCTGCACTTCCTTTACTGGCAACATAATCAATGTTCATCAGGGGGTCCCACAAATCACGGCTAGTGCCCACCACACAGGACAGAAACTGCTATTATTTATTCATTTCCTCATTTATTTATGAAGCCGAGGAAGGAAGGGAACCGACCAGTCACGCATTAATGCAGCACGCTAGCCTCGCTATGGTAATGCGGCATATAAATGTTGCTCTTAGCTGCCTGTATCAGCACAGGAAGAAAGTTATAGGCCTCTGGATACTCAACAACCCACCCGGCAAGCCCCTCCGGGCATGCAGCAAGCACCAGCACATAATGGTGATCTTGCTTTTGTCGGGTTTCTGTTTAAATCGACAAACGCCTCCTAGCATGGGTCCAGCAGTCCCCTAAAGACTTTTTGCACTCATTATTTATTTACTGCAAAGTCTCAAAATTTGGTAATTGAATGCATAATGGTGTACTGAATGTGAATGGGGCTATCAAAACCCTAATTAGAGAATAATGAAAGAAACCAAGTCAGCAATAAAGCTTTGCAATACATAAAATTTGAAATGCAACTGTACCATTTCCTTAGGTTTAGAATTTATTATGCATAAGATTTCGTTCTTTATTTTATATTTACAGTATATTTAATATAAAACTGTTATTGATACACCAGTCAAATGAACAGCTGTGCTATATACTTTACCTTGGCATATTTTTGAATATTAATCTTTAGTGCATTTACGCATTACGTTTGTCCTTAAAACTTCAGATAAAGTTGGATTTCTCATTTATAACAAAAAAAGAGTCTCTACTGCTGTGCCAAAGGGATGAACACCATCATCTTGAGGCAGGAAGCATAATTAATACTCATTAATAACAGTAAGAAAAAACAATAACAAACAAAATGATGATTTAATGATGCAAGGCTATGATGTACTGTTGCTTCAGACTGCCAGAATCAGATCACTGGCTGGTTTGCAAATTAATTGAGATAGATAACCTGTCAGTAACAGAGGAATATGATACTCCCGTCTTGTGTTATTAACTAAGCAGTGGGTAGAAATTATAAATTAGTGTGCTGAATCCAGAGCGGTGGTTATTTGGTGAGATGTGAAAAGATTGCATACGTCTCATTACGATGCATTAGGCATTTTACATCCGAACAGTTTCCATTTTGATTGATAAGACTTATCCTCTGCATAAAATTATGTGGCTCACGAATAACCGTCCCGCAATTGGTTTGTATCAAGACATTTCATGGCTAACTGAGCTACATTGCTGAAAGCTGGTTCCATCATCATTGCAAAAATGTTGCAAAAACTTAAATTCGGGGTCGGGCTGAAGTCCGATCGATTGGTCATGCTCCGACTACAGCGAAATTGAATGAAATTTTACATGGCTACTGTTTCAAATTTAGTTCAGCACAGTGCAATTGGGGCCATGGTTGCAGCATCGACTGTTTGGGTTTTTAATGATTTAATGATAAATGACTCATCATTAGGAAATGTCCTGTAAATTCCTTGCATATGCCAAAGTTTCCTGATGTGTGCAGCATTTTTGACCTGGCTGTTATTAAAAACTTTACCAAGGTGTCTTAATTATTGGATGAAAGGGCTTGCTGTGCACTTACGTCCACCCAATTTCCAACTTCCTGATCACGAAATACTATATAATGTGATAGAATTCCCAAATATCCAGCCCAGTCTCACGAAATTTCGTTATATAGTCACGTATTTTTTTTATTCTTTTTTCGTGCTATTATCACGAAATTTCGTGTTTTTTCGTGATCGTATAACGAATTCCTGTTTTCGTGTGATTATCACGTATTGGTTACTCAACTGTTTTGTCCTATTTTCTTACCATTGTCGCTTCGGTTTAGGGTTAGATTTACATAAAATGACATCCCTAACCAAACCCAACTCTAACCCTAACGCCAGGCGACATATAAAAAAATAAATCAGAAAAAATAGTATAAACCAATATATAAAGTGACATTCTAATGCAAGCACCAAATCTAACCCTAAACCGAAGCGACAATGGTTTAAAAATAGGAAAAAGCAGTTGAGTAACCAATACATGATAATCACACGAAAACAGGAATTCGTTATACGATCACGAAAAAACACGAAATTTCGTGATAATAGCACGAAAAAAGAATCAAAAAAATACGTGACTATATCACGAAACTTTGTGAGACTGGGTAGCAATATCACATTGCTTGCTTGCTTTTTTAACCGAGAGAGAGCATGGTGATTAGGGCAGAAGAATGAAAAGATTATTCAGAAATAGTTGCACGTATGCCAACTAGATAGGTCAGTAAATTATCACCAGGGATGAGAATGTTCAGTGTTGCTTAGTTACTGAGTCATTGGACTGTGGTGATGTTCTCCTTGCTGTTTATGCTCATGCATTCGTGATTGGCTTGAACCTGAAGACCAACTTTGGACTAATTCAGGCTCTTATGGGTGTCACATGGCCAAGTTCCCGGAAAGTACCCGACTTTAACTGTATTACATCCATTAAAGTCAGGAAGAAGTGTTCAGCTTGCCATTCAATCTCTATGCATATGTCAGTTTTACAATGCCTGTGAAATCTATAAATATCACCATGAGCCTCGGGCCTATTAGACACTTAAAGTGAATTACTGTTAAAGGTCTCTTTGTCTGCAGCTGAAAAAGCGGCATGCTGTTTATGGTGTCATTATCAGGAAACCATATTCGAATGTTCATTAGCAGGAGAGTCTCTTAATAATCGACATCAGTTTGAGCTGCTTTTACCTAAAAAAGCTAACTTAATATGACTATGTTTATGTTTTATTAACATATATAAATATGTATGTTTGTGGTTGTTTTAATTAAGATATTTATATTACTCATGATTTTACCAGTAAGATGGTAAGTGTCATTAGATTGGCCTTTATCAGTGCTTTCCGATCCTGGTCCTCAAGGACCCACTCCCAAAAAGTTTTATATGTCTCCTTAATAACGCGTTAATGCAAATTCATTTTAACGCCACTAATTTTATTAACGCAAAACGCAATTACTGTTTGACCCTTGGTCTAACACTTAGCTGGATGACTTGAGACGCAGCAAGTGACCCGCGCTGTCTAGATGAGTCGGAAGTTTTCATAAAAATAAGAACATTAAGCTCTCTTCTAGCGAATCCAATCCTCTAAATGGTCATTAAACATCTAAAATGATCTTTATCTGTACGTTTCCTGAGAGGTGTACCATCCCAAATCCATAATCTAAACCTAAGATGCGTCTTCATCAATTGCCCGTATTTTGGTTTCGTTTTTAAAGCATGCAGAAATTATAGAAAACAGACCGCAGGACTTGCTTGATTAAAATAATTATTAAGAGAGATAAAGTTCGGGACCTGATTGATGTTAAAAGAGTTATTAAGAGTGACAAGACTCAAAAGCGATTTTCCCGATGCTGACGTCTGAATCGCATGCACACGCAGGTATGACCTATAATCTGTTATATATGAAGTGAATGTTTGGTTAACTGTTGAGGAAACTGTTGTGTAACATTATATTAAACCCTTGCATTAGCCTACAGTATCTTAAAGCGGTCCGTCTCAATGTAAAAATTAAACAATAAAAGAAAAACATATATTTAACATATATTGATATTTTTTTTGCTTTGCGTAAACAGGTGTAGTTCTGTCATGTTTTGTCAGATTCCAACAAATCATGCACTGTTTTGAGGTTTTTTAATAGAGAATGTAAAAAAATTATTAATCAATTATTAAATATATATTTGGCCAAATCCATGTTGATTAGAACATTAAAAACTTGAAAAGTGTTAAATTTAGGTAAACAGATAAATATTTTAGATTAATTTGCGATTAATCGCGAGTTAACTCATGAAATCATGCGATTAATCTAGATTAAATACTTTAATCTATTGACAGCCCTAATATATATATAAATATAAATATAAATATAAATATAAATATATATATATATATATATATATATATATATATATATATATATATATATATATATATATATATATATATATATATATATATATATATATATTATACATTATATATAACCCTATATGAGAGTAAAACATAAAATAATCAAACAGGAAAAATTTAAATTAAAAAAATAGAAAAAATATTACAATTAAATTAAAGAACACAGTTAACACAAATGTATTCAATTCAATCTTTCCATAAACAACTAAGTCTTAATTCTTAAAGCTTAGGTTAGCTTCTCCATTATAAAAATATCATGTATTATGTCTACCCAGTCATCAAGTTTAAGCAAAAAAAAAATCACTGGTAATCAAACCCAGGTCCAGCATGTTCACAAGTTTTAATTAATTTTTCAACATGTATGAGAAAATATTTTCTTCACTGGCCACAAAATAGTGCATCCTAGTTTGAAAACCCAAATTTCATCAATATCTGTCAGTAATATAAAATTACATTCAACCCAGAATTGTAAGAAAATCTCTACAATGCTCTTGACACTGAGAGCTTCTTTTGCTAGCAAACAATACAGAAGCACAGCTGCAAAAAAAAATGTGACATTAGCTTTTGTAATAATGACAGCTTCGTAATTTATGAGATATGACAGATTTGTAATTTATAACAAAAAAATGACAGCTTCATAATTTATGAAAAGAAAAATGAATCATAATGCATAGAGCGTTAACAGCAGGGGTTCATCTCCTTTATGCTGCAAACATCATATCAGCAGTCTGGTAACCGACAGTGTTTGTCTCTTGAGCTCTACCCAAACTTCGTCGAAATACATATCCGTTCCAGTTTTTTGCGCTTGTGCGCCAACAGTTTTTATTCACATTAATGAGCTCAGGGGGAAATTTAGACAACTGGTTTCTGTACCCCTGCCCTCGACCCAGACACAGGTTAACTATTATAGTTAATGAGACGTGTGTAAAAATCTGACATCGTTCTGCTCGATTCATCACTGTGTCACTAGTAAACACTTTTTAATGACCTCCATTCCAGCGGCCTTTTGTAAAGGTACCATCTGGTGAACTCGCACTGCGACAAATCTTGGGCGACCAGAAAAATGTGAAGAGGGTTTAGCTGGATTTGAGGACTGTAAGTGCAGGGTTGGGGCAGTCATGATCATTGGGACAAGCAGATGGACAAGCACTTTAAAGTATTTAGTGAGTAATGCGTGTTTTAATGAAGCTTAAAACATAAGTCTCGACTAACAAGCAGCTTAGTCAGCCATGGCTGATTTATAATTATAATCTTGCCTCATAGGTAGCCCTGTCAAATTTTAAGTATTACTGCAGTATTAATATAAGAAATTGCTGTCGTTTCTTTGTACAAGGCTGTGGTGAGACTTTGGAGTCGTATGAGGCATTTTTAAAGCCCCTGGTCACTTTATGCTTTTGTTAGGAAGCATTTCATTTTATTGTTGCACAAAGGAGAAATTCATGCACTACAGTGATTACATTTCATTTTTGTGTGAACTCTTCTCTTTATCACACCCTTTATGTTTGCTTAAAGAGCACCTTTTTCATTGCTAAAAACAATGTTATTTTGTGTATGTGGTATAATACAAGTTGTTTGCATGGTTTATGGTTAAAAAAACATTATTTTTCATATACCGTACATTTTTGTCGCTCCAGATGTCTCTTTCTTCCTGAAACGGATTCGGTTGCTAACAGGAGTTATCTTATAGGGCCCTATTTTAACGATCTAACGCATTGTCTAAAGCGCACAGCGCAACGTCTAAATGGGCGTGTCCAAATCCACTTTTGCTAATTTAACGACGGGATAAATGGTTTGTGCGCCGAGCGCATGGTTGAAAAGGTTTGGTCCTTTTTTATGAGTAATGGGAGTATTTTGGGCGTTATGTGCAATAAACCAATGAGAGTCTCAGCTCTCATCCCCTTTAAAAGCCAGTTGCGCTGGCGCTATGTCTAATCCCTATTTAGATGACGGACTTTGTAAACTGAAAAACTAAGCGGAGGAAGAATACCACCAGTTTAAGATTAATGTTAAATAATTGTGTTGTTTTTTTACTTGTATTGAAATTGTTATTTTTTTATTAAAACCTTTAAAACCCGTTTTCTTTTAGTCATGGACGTAAAAAGCAGGCTTTTAATTGCTTTAAATGTATGGCTATCCAATATCATCAAAAAATAATTTACAAGTATGTAAGATAAGGTTTGTACTTTAAAAATACTTTATTTGTAACAAACAGGAGATAAACAATTTACAAACGCATTACTTAAAAATGTTTCTCATCTCACCATATCCACAGGTACAGAGTCATCATATACAATAAACCCGTGAGGTAACATTTAAAAAAAAAAACATTTAAAAACAGGCATTTGTTTAAAGCAAAGCATTTATTTACTTACCAGGCTGCAGGTGAAGCAGCTCTTTGTGCCTTCTAACGTCTCATAATTAGTCCTCATTTATGTCCAACAGACTCAATAATAATCTTTTACATTCAGTACTTTAATCTTTCATATTTAAAAGCGTTTTTGTGCTGCTGCGCATTCATGTATTTGATAAGCAAACCCGCGTTGTCGTCCCGTTTATAGGCGCATATTACTAATGCGCTCTTTAAATAACAAAAAACATATTGCGCCATTGACTTTAGACTTTAGAGCAGGTTTTTGTTGGTCAATGGCGTAGTCTATTTGAGTTGCCTCAAAATAGCAACCCGCCAACAATGCGCCTGAACACACTTGTTTTCAGACCAGAACCCCCATGGGCGCAAAAGGGGGCGCAAATGCATTTGCTATTTAAACAACGTGGCGCTAAACGTGAAAATGATAATTGCGCAGAAAACTAGCAAAATACACTTGCGTGTCATGCATTGCGTTGCATTGCGCCAGGTGTAAGATAGAGCCCATAGGCTGTGAGTCCGAAGTAGGAGGAATTATGATAATGTAGGTCTTGTCCACATCACCAGTACCAGGAAGTAAACTGTTGCCTACAATCCGTCTGATTGTTGTAGTCCAAGAAAAGAGATTTACGTTGGAGACGATAACTCGCGTTATCATTTACTTTGGGATTTGTACCTTTAGCATATCGTTAACATACTAATACACACTTACACATCAATGGAAATGTAAAATTATGAATCTGACCATTGGTGCTCTTTGAAGGCAAATGCCAAGTCAGCCCTGAATGCTAAACAGCATGTGGATCACAAATAATATAGCACGTCACCGAATACAGATTAACATAAGATTTTTCTTTGTGACAACTTTCTTTCTCACCACGCCACCAACAGAGTTAGACAATAAAGAGAAGATTTTCTTTGTCTTCACATGAATGACCATGAAAAGCACCATATTCAAAAGACTGAGAATCACAGAATCCAAACCCCTCCATAAAACACACACTGCACTATTCACACCTTCAAAACCCAGTATTTCTATTTCTCACTTCAGGGTCAGTGCTTCTGGGAAGCAAGGAGAAGCAGAGTGATTTTGGCTCACTGTGGAGAAGTGGCTTTGATGTGAAGGTTGCAGGTTTCACTACATTTTCAGTATAATCACTGTAGCTGAGACACCATAGCTGTTGCTGTTGCCCTGCTTTCTTGTGTTGACTTTATACACTCAGACACCATGTATGATTCTTTTGTCCCATGATGCTTTGCGTGAACTATGGAAATAACTCGGATTCGCTAAAATCCACACAAATCTTAAGAGGTGACATATTATTGTAAGATTCTAGATCATTCTTTTAAATTTTACCCTTTTATTTCCAAGACTGTTGTTGATCTCAAAAGTATGACTAAGGATTAGTTTGAGACACTTTGGGTGGATTTACACTGCATATCTTAATTCCCGATTCTGATATGTTGACTATATACAATTAATTTTTTTATCGGCATTTAAACTAAACTCTTGGCAAAACAATTCAAGGTAGACATACTGACCCGGAACAGCTTAAACCACCCACGAAGTAAAACATTGCAATATGCAATGGACACTAAGTGAAGTCGTCATCTTCCATTAACTATTTCCCCGCCAGCATTTAAAAAAAAAGTTGCCAGCCAGCGCCAGCATTTTTCATGATTTTCACAAAAGTTTAATGCCTTCCAGAAAATGTTCTTCTTTAAATATATAAACAAACAATATATCAGATGAAAGAACAGACCCTCTGCTTTCAAAAAAAAAAAAAAAGTTTCATCCTACCTTCATTAGTTCTCTTGTTATCACCTCTCAAACATGGGTAGGTTTCACCCAATTTTGAGCAAAAAGCTGAGATAATTCCATTTTTGCGAAGGACTTTTGATAGAGATCAGATGCAAAGTGATCTTTAAAACATACACGGAGTTCTTTCTCTTTCACGTGAGGCGCTACTTCCGGGTTGTATAAGTTGCGGTATTGCGGAAAGACGGAAAATCTCGTCATTGGCGGGGAAGCGTTTTCTCTTAATTGACGAGATATCTCGTCAATGGCGTTGAAAGAGTTAAGTCATGTGATTGTGGATGGTGTCCACATGAGTTGATATTATTTGCCAACGTCACTTTTTCAATGACATACGACACATCTTGACAAGGGAATATCCGACACTATTTCACGAGAATTCGTACATATTTTACAAGTTGGCTAATTCTTATTAATTCATACGACTACATTGTTACATTTTTGTACGATTTGCCTTGACCCTTGTGATGTTGGGGTTGGGTTTTGTTTTTGTATTTGTGACCCGTCACGGAAACCAGGGACTCAAGTCGGCAGCACAAGTTTCGAGAAAATGAGAAACAAAGTTTTTTTTTCGAAATTTGTGATTTTCGTTTTATTGCAGAATCTGTTAGTTAAGATCACGAAGAAGCCTCTCCATGTTTGAGATAGCAGTTTTTGTATATTTAAAAGCGTACATTTTGCGGTTAAAATAGGCTTGTTTTTCCGGAGATTCTAGCGTGCAGCGGGGGGCGTCATTGTCTGTGTGTATATTTACATACTGTATAAGCTTGTGTTTTCGCCTCCGCCCCCAAAGGGAACAGCGTGACTACTAAATAAGGATAGTTCGCCCAAAAATGAAAATAATGTAATTAATGACTCACCCTTATGTCGTTCTAAACTCGGAAGACCTCCGTTCATCTTCGGAACACAGTTTAAGATGTTTTATCGTTAGATTTAGTCCGAGAGCTTTCCCCTTCATTGAAAATCTATGTATGGTTTCCATGTCCAGAAAGTTAATAAAAACATCATCAAAGTAGTCCATGTGACATCAGTGGGTCAGTAAGATTGTGTTGATGCATCGAAAATACAGTTTGGTCCAAAAATAGCAGAATTACGACTTTATTCAGCATTGTCTTCTCTTCCGGCTCGAGCGTGAAGTCACGTGACTGTAGTGACGCGCTGCCCTGTTCCTCAGACATGTTTGCTTAGTTTTTTTTTTTTTTTCAAACTTATAGCCTGCGTCTCCTTAGACTGTAAAGCTCGGGCGCACAAAACAAAAGAAAAATAAAAGAAGCTGGGGCGGAACAAATAACAGTCAGCCGCATCGTACGTCAGCCGCGTCACTGACTTTATGCGGCGCCGCAGTCGGATGACGTCAAAGTACCGCGAGAGCACTTCAAGAAATCTTACGGAGTAGTTTAATTTCGACTCGCTCTCGCGGTACTTTGACGTCATCTGTATGTCAGTTCTTGCAGCGCGGCATGAGTCCAAACACACAGAAGTTACACAGATATAGTTGTATTCTTCATATAATTGGCTACATGTTTTGTCTATCAATATTTTCCATGAAGTCATTGGCTGATGGAGGAACGAGCGAGCCATTGGTAACCTCTCCAAAGGATGTCACGTTTTCGACGGCGCTGTTTGGATGATCTATTATACTACTTCCCTATTTTAAATACAAACTTTGAAGGTGGGTTCATGTGTTTAACGGGGTGTAAGCTCATATACCCTTACATGTTACGATTTAAATAGTCTTCAGATTATATATTATATTGTATTACCAGACATTCATGCGAAATCTGATGTAAACAATCTATATTTCACGGATTATACGCATTTGTGGACAAATAATGGTCATTGGATAATCTGAAAAAGACTGGATTCGACTTGTGATCCCCACAAAGGTAAAAGAGTCATGTTTATTTTTGCGGGTTGTAATTTGGTCATAAAATACTACATATGATGCTAGAACATCTCAAAAAGGGTTTCACAGGGGGCATGGCTTAGCTAAATGAGATGTAAATGAGCCCTATTGTCTCCCCCAGCTGAAAAGAAGAGTCCCTTTCGTCTCGATTTTCTCGGTTTGAGTATTTCTGAGTTCCTATATTCAAATGGCCACAACTTCTCCAAATCTTATCAGATTTCCATGTGTTACACATTGTTGGAAAGCTTAGAAACTGCACTTTCAGAATCTGTGAATAACTCAAAATGCCCAGATCCGACTTGTGTCCCTACTTTCCGTGACTGGTCACATTTTAATGAGAATCTTAATTTTTTTGCATGATTCACTACTTATTATTTTGAAACTAATTTGCCAATTTGTAAAATATGTTAAAAATATTTCGTGAGATCAGGCTGGAATATCCGATCCATCTGCTGACATTGCAGATGTGAATGCATGTGTCTGATCTGAGAATATCAGAATCTTTTTGTGTTTTTCCTGCTTAAACAAATGGGTTATATAGTATCCGATCTGTGCCACATTCGAGAAAAAAATTGATATTGAATCCTTTGAACTACAAGTCACCCTATTTTTCGCAGACATTTGACATTGTGAACAAACTAGAAAAGCTACCCTTTTGAAATGGTCCCCATACAGGTATATCATAAAGATTGACAGCCGGTAACAGCAGACAGAGTCAATAACAGGCCTGCGTACTGATCTGTCAATCAGATGTCAGAGCACTAACACCATGTAATCCAGTATAACTGACTCTAATGCCTCTTGACCGTCAGGATATGACCCATGCTTGTAACATCTGTAAGGTCTAAGTACAAAATTAGTTAGTTTTGTCTGCCTGGAAACCGAGAGCACTTTTATTTTTAGAAATAATATTGTTCAATGTTTATGATAAACAATGTGCTTTGGTTGTTTCAGGAGTTGCCATGTTTGTGTTCTTCAGAGCCAGGATTTACAACCAGTTAAACAAATCCTACTCTTCATTTGTTTATTGTATGGCAGTTTTATTAACTTCTATCATTTAAACTTATGATCTGCTAAACATTGTTACCTAGTAATCTTATTTTTAAATATCATGGTAATTATATTTGAAGAGTTTGGTTCCAAAACGCAAAAAAATCTAATTTTACTAATTTCGGTAAAAAATGTGTTTTTTATACCAAGAAAGTGACAAGATGAAAACCACTATTATCTGTTTCAAATTTTCACATAGCATCTTTAGGTTATAATAACGTTAAAAATTCAAATCCATAATTTGATTTTCAAAGATATATTAAAACTGATAATTTTTTCCGCAAAATGCAATAAATCTATGACAAGTTTTTTTTTTAAATGCTTTTCATCTATTGAATCAATATATAAATGTGCATTTATCTTTGCCATGTTATATTCATTTAGTTGACTAGTGGTATACAATGATTTAAAAAAAAAATCCATTTATGTCATTAATTAAAACACTTACTTTGTCATATTAAGAATGCTGTCATTGCTGCTGTCATCTTTGGGACGTCGTCGCTGAACTTTTTTGACAGCGATCAGATGTCAAATGTTTTGGTCCTGCTCGATTTTCATTGACTTTGAGTAAAATAATGGAACGTTTTTCATCAAATCCTCTGGGGTCAATGTGTTAGCATGACAGAACCTAGATGTTGTTGGGAGAACAAGCAACAGCCGGCATTTTTCGGTCTCCCAAGTGCCTCTCATGTTAATTATTCGATTTTGATGGCTTACGTTTCTTCGCCGCCACATAAAACCACCACAGGTTTATCAATGCCATCAAAGTCTTATTTTGTTTTTGTTTGTTTGTTGATGACGAAGTACAAAGTAGATGAGGAAAATTAGGATTCTGTGTGTATTCAACACACTGCCATTATTGTTTACAATGCGTGGAATGGTGCGCAGTGATTTGTTAAGCAGATTTATTGCATTCTGCAGAGAAGGAGGACTGGCGTTCATCACGTTTTGGGAAAAAGGGAGAAAAGATGACAGAATAATACGGCGGATATCGGATTTTGCGTAAAATGAAGACTCTACTTTTTAAAACTACACTGTAAATAATACTTTGCTGCAGATGAGTTGTTATAACTACAGGTAAGTTGTTATAACTTATAAAATTTAGTTGACTTTTCTCAACTATATTTTATAAGTTGTGACAACTCATCTGTGTTGACATGACTTGTTTTAACAAAAAATTTAAGGCAGAAAAGTATTTTTTACAGTGACCCAGAACCCTAACCCTAACCCTGATACAATACTAATTTTGACGGTAACTAATAAAAAACAAACTCTTTATTAATAGTACACTATTCTGAAAAGAAATTCTCAAAAAATGGTTCCAAGCTGTCCCTGGGTAGGGATGGGTACCGAAACCCGGTATTAAACTGGCCCCGGGGCTAAATTATGAAAGACCGTAGTATCAGTAAGATCTGACGCTATCGGTTCTGCTATCGGTCCTGGAGAAAAAAATAAAAATAAATGTACTATGTATTCTTGCTTAATAATGTTTTCGTGCACATTTTATCTCACCAAACATTTCTAATTTGCGATTAAGACGTTTGTCTGTGAGACCTGCGAGATCTCTCATGCGCGCCGCGGAGGCTGGCTGTCTGTCAAACACAACACAACAACGAGCGCGGCGCACGCACACGCATAACAGCACGAAAACTACCGCTTAATACAAAGAGTGACGATGGCGGATAGAGCAAAACATTCAAAAGTGTGGTTATACTTCACTAGAGTTGATGCAGACAACGCTCGTTGTCATACAGGTAAGTGCAACAAGATGTTTGCATGTAAGGGCGGAAACACAAGCAATCTGTCAAAGCATCTTTCAAAAGTGTATTACGTGCAGAAAGAAGCTGTGTCCCAATTCAAGGGCTGCGACCTTCTAAGCATACAACCTTAAAAGGGGAGCACTCTGTCTTTCAAGGTGGCAGCCTCAGAAGTCCGCGAAGAGAACTGAAATGAGACAGTCTAACCCTCGGAGGACCTATAATTTGCATCACCTGTTGCACGCGCCCACCGCGCCTGTCAGCAGGACACAGCGGAGACGTTTCTGACTTATTTAAATAAATATGGAATCAGAAAAATATTCATTTAGTTTAGAAAATATGACACGTTGATGTAGATTAAACTATTCAACAGTATATAAAATTAATCAACCTTAGAAATACGCAACATAAACAGAATAATATTAACACAAGTCACAGCCTCAAGTCGCGCTGCTGTGACGCAATCGGTCTTAAAATACGTCCTTAGAAGGTCGCAGCCTGCAAAATTCAACCATCATCTCTGGTGGTATGGAATGTTTTTTTGGTCTTTTTTAAATTAATTAATTAAATTATAAAATAATTAATTAAATTATAAAATAAAAATAAAATTGCAAAATATGTCCCAAATTTGAAAATTAAATGCTAAAATAAAAATTTAAACAGTATTTCATTTTCATTTTTAACGTGATGAAGCATCATTCCGGCCAAATTAAAAAAGAAAATTAAATTGATGATTTGACATTTCATTTTCAATATAATCTTGAGTCAAGACTGACAATATTAAAATAAAAAGGCAAGCTTGAAAAGGAATCTGTAAATACATTTTTTTAAAAGGCTTTTTATTCATGCCCAAGCAATAATAGGGACAAAATTAAAATGTAAAGTTCAGTTTTAATTTTATGTTCTGTTTAAATTATTTGTTTTCATTTTCTTTTTCGTTTTCATTTTCATTTTCAACTTGTATGCAAATTCAATGTTAATGAATGGGTGGCGTTTACTTGCTTAAAAAAAGGGGATTGGCTGAAGCAGCGTTGCCAACTCAGCGACTGTGTTGCTAAAATAGCGACTTTATTGCTACATCTAGCGACTTTTAGGCCCATTTAGACAAACTTAGCGAATGTTTGGATGAATCTTAGCTTCACATCTGTACAGATAGGCTACTGTGTCGCTTGTACTGGCCCACGAGTGCCGGGTGGCGCTGTCCCGGTGAAATGTGCGTCTGGTGTCTCTGTGCATGGAGCTGGGCAGTGTAGGAGCTGACGCGTGGATGGGATTCGCGTACATTGTTTACATTTCAAAGGAGGAACAAACAATAAAAAGTGGCTGGTCCGCTGTTATATATGTGCGTATTTTCACACATCTGGTCCGGTGAGGCGTCAGTTTAACGAGCTGATACACCGACCAGTCACTTACTTTTAAATGAACATTATCTGTTTATTTAGCCTATGTGTTGTCTGTACAATTATCAGAACTTGCGTCCTCTGTGAAATGCGAGTCTCTCGGAGTCTTCTGTGTACACTGCACTGGACACAACATACAGTTCTTCTGACCATAGCTGAAGCGTGGAAGACGAGCTACGCACATAAGGGCTGTGACAATATCACAGTAATACTGCATCACTGCTGTAATAAGATGCCAGCTGCAGTGATGTCACGGCCGCAACCTTATAAAGCGCGTCATGCCCAAGTGCTCTGATTTCTTGAACTGTACCAACTCACTCCCTGGTTTTAAACCCCTGCTCGAATAACAACATCTCTGCAAGGAAATGTCAGAGCCATGCCCATGAAAGTTCATGTGCAAGGAGTCCGAGCCACGCGCATATTAAGCTTTCTCATTCAAGGAGAAGCACTGCTGGTGATGATAATGATAGCATAATAATAATTTAAAACTATAATGGGCAAACATGACAACTATCGTTATGAAGGCAGGAGCGCGTATACTGACAGCACAACTCGTTATTTGGTTGAATGCTGTGCTTATATCTGGAGCTACTGTAAGCGAATTTCTGAAAGCAATGATTGGAGTATCCATAAGTTTTGCGCAGTTATTTACGTAATGATGCAATTGTCGATTTCGTTTTGTATCCACTTTGAGAAAATCCTATTAAACATACTAACAATAATAACATTAAATAATATTTATTTTCGATATCTTTTGAGTTTAATATCAATTATGGAACAGTTTCTGTCATTGTTTGTAACCCATTTTTTGTACAATAAATTATTAAGAGTTTCAACATGTTTGGAGAAGTGTGTTTCTATTCACGGAGAGTTTACCGAAAATGAATGTCTAAAGAAATAGGAATCAGGTTTTGCACAACTCATCAGAAACAATCTTAAACTCTGCATGTTCTTTCTGCAGGTTTTCAGGTTGTTATTCTATGAAATGTATTGTATAAAATGGGTTATAAACGATGACATAAAAGGTCTATAAATCATAGTATATTCAAAAGATATAAAAAAACAAAAGTTAACATATAGAAATACATATTATTTCACATTGTTAATGCTAATATAATTTGATGTTTTAATAATATGGGGTGGGTTGTTGTGCTAACAGTCTAACCGCGTGATTCTGTTGCTTCTTCACCACGGTAAAATAAAATCCCGTACGGTCACAGCCCTACTCACAAATCAGCGTTACAAATGAGGACCACTTACAAATATGCCACAAAGGCTGAAGGTCTGCTCTGCCAGTGTGCCCGCTGCAAAAGTAAGTGACTGGTCACTCATGTCCATTTTCATGAAATGCATACAAATAACACGCAGTGTGATTATAGTGCTATATATACGCCAATTTTGCGAGCATATGATACTCCAGTCCTTCACGGATTTTGGCATAATTATGTATTGCACGATAATCACACTGTGCTATGTGTATGCATTTGATGAGAATGGCTGACGCCTCACCGGATCAGATGTGTGAAAATACGCACATATATAACAGCGGACCAGCCACTTTTTATTGTTTGTTCCTCCTTTGAAATGTAAAAAATGAACGCGAATCTCATCCACGCGTCATCAGCTCCTACACTGCCCAGCTTCATGCATCGAGACACCAGACGCACATTTCACCGGGACAGCGCCACCCGGCACTCGTGGGCCAGTACAAGCGACACAGTAGCCTATCTGTACAGATGTGAAGCTAAGATTCATCCAA
The DNA here is from genome assembly GCF_030506205.2 of Paramisgurnus dabryanus. Taxonomy (NCBI): domain Eukaryota; kingdom Metazoa; phylum Chordata; class Actinopteri; order Cypriniformes; family Cobitidae; genus Paramisgurnus; species Paramisgurnus dabryanus. The sequence continues at coordinate 18,588,448 of NC_133358.1, read as the reverse complement.
ACATTCGCTAAGTTTGTCTAAATGGGCCTAAAAGTCGCTAGATGTAGCAATAAAGTCGCTATTTTAGCAACACAGTCGCTGAGTTGGCAACGCAGCGTTAGCCAATCCCCTTTTTTGAGCAAGTAAATAAACGCCACCCACTGATTAACATTAAATTTGCATACAAGTTGAAAATGAAAATGAAAACGAAAAAGAAAATGAAAACAAATAATTTAAAGAGAACATAAAATTAAAACTGAACTTTACATTTTAATTTTGTCCCTATTATTGCTTGGGCATGAATAAAAACCCTTTGTATTTACAGATTCCTTTTCAAGCTTGACTTTTTATTTTAATATTGTCAGTCTTGACTCAAGATTATATTGAAAATGAAATGTCAAATCATCAATTTAATTTTCTTTTTTAATTTGGCCGGAATGATGCTTCATCACGTTAAAAATGAAAATGAAATAATTTAATATAATGTTTTAATTTTTATTTTAGCATTTCATTTTCAAATTTGGGACATATTTTGCGATTTTATTTTTTATTTTATAATTTAATTAATTATTTTATAATTTAATTAATTAATTTAAAAAAGACCAAAAAAACCTTCCATATGGTGGTTGCCGCATCAACGTCAGGCATGTATGCTAAAATCATGT